>NW_025343175.1:0-6328 GCF_016433145.1 Gracilinanus agilis
CACCCTAGACAATATAAAATACTTAGGACTCTATCTACCAAAACAAACACAGGGATTATACAAAAACAACTACAAAACACTTTCCAAACAATTAAAACTAGATCTAAACAATTGGAAAAACATTGATTGCTCATGGGTAGGATGAGCTAACATAATAAAAATGACCATTCTACCCAAATTAATTTACCTATTTAGTGCCATCCTATCAAACTACCAAAAAACTTCTTTACTGAATAAGAAAAAACTATAACAAAGTTCATTTGGAAGAACCAAAGATCAAGAATATCAAGGGAAATAATGAAAAAAAAACATGAAGGAAGGTGGCTTAGCAGTACCAGATATTAAACTATGTTATAAAGCAGCGGTCATCAAAACAAAATGATACTGGCTAAGAGACAGAAGGGAGGATCAGTGGAATAGACTTGGGGTAAGTGACATCATTAAGACAGTGTATGATAAACCCAAAGAGCCCAACTTTTGGGATAAAAATCCACTATTTGACAAAAACTGTTGGGAAAATTGGAAAACAATATGGGAGAGATTAGGTTTAGATCAACATCTCACACCCTACACACCAAGATAAATTCAGAATGGGTGAATGACTTGAATACAAAGAGGGAAACTATAAATAAATTAAGTGAACACAAAATAGTATACTTGTCAGATCTCTGGGAAGGGAAAGATTTTAAAACCAAGCAAGAGTTAGAGAAAATTACAAAATGTAAAATAAATGATTTTGATTATATTAAATTAAAAAGCTTTTGTACAAACAAAAACAATGCAACCAAAATCAGAAGGGAAACAACAAATTGGGAAAAAATCTTTATAACAAAAAACTCTGACAAGGGTCTAATTACTGAAATATACAAGGAGATAAATCAATTGTATAAAAAAATCAAGCCATTCCCCAATTGATAAATGAGCAAGGGACATGAGTAGGCAATTTTCAGATAAAGAAATCAAAAGTATCAATAAGCACATGAGAATGTGTTCTAAATCTCTAATAATTAGAGAAATGCAAATCAAAACAACTCTGAAGTATCACCTCACACCTAGCATATTGGCTAACATGATAACAGGGGAGAGTAATGAATGTTGGAGGGGATGTGGCCAAATTGGGACATTAATGCATTCCTGGTGGAGTTGTGAACTGATCCAACCATTCTGGAAGGCAATTTGGAACTATGCTCAAAGGGCTACAAAAGATTGCCTGCCCTTTGATCCAGCCATACTATTGTTGGGTTTGTACCCCAAAGAGATCATAGATAAACAGACTTGTACGAAAATATTTATAGCTGTGCTTTTTGTGGTGGCAAAAAACGGGAAAACGAGGGTATGTCCTTCAATTGGGGAATGGCTAAACAAATTGTGGTATATGCTAGTGATGGAATACTATTGTTCTCAAAGGAATAATAAACTGGAGGAATTCCATGTGAACTGGAAAGACCTCCAGGAATTGATGCAGAGTGAAAGGAGCAGAGCCAGAAGAACATTGTACACAGAGACTGACACACTGTGGTAAAATAGAATGTAATGGACTTCTGTACTAGCAGCAATGCACTGACCCAGGAGAATTCTGAGGGATTTATGGAAAAGAACGCTACCCACATTCAGAGGAAGAACTACAGGAGTGGAAACACAAGAAAAACAACTGCTTGAACACATGGGTTGAGGCAGACATGATTTGGGATGTAGACTTGAAACGACCACACCAATGCAACTATCAACAATTTGGAAATAGGTCTTGATCAATGACACATGTTAAAATCAGTGGAAATGCGCATTGGCTATGGGGGGCGGGGAGGTCAGGGGGTGAAGGGGAAAGTAAGAACATGAATCATGTAACCATGGATAACTTTTCTAAAAAATAAAAATTATTAATTAAAAAAGAAAATTATGATAAAAAATAGTCTAATCACTTCAAGATTTTATTAAAGAAAATTTCCCTGAAGTTCTAGAACTAGAGGATAAAATAGAAAGTGAAGAAATCCATTGATCACTGCCTAAAAGAGATCCCAAAGTGAAAACTCGCAGGAACATTATAACTAAGTTTCAAAGTCCACAAGTCAAGAGGAAAATATTACAGACAACTAAAAAGACACAATTTCAATATTGTGGTTCTATGTCAAGATAACAGAAAATTTAGTAGCTTCTAGATCAAAAGGATACATGATATTTTTAAACAAAGGAGCAGAATTTGCAACCAAGAATAACCTACCCAACAAAACTGAGTGTAGTCCAGGAGAAAAAATAGATGATATTTAATGAATTGAAGGTTTTTCATGTATCCTTGCGGAAAAGACCAGAACTAAACCGAAAATTTAACCTATAAGAATTAGAAGAAACTTAAAAAGATAAATTATTTTTTAAAAATTTCATACACCCCCTTCCCTCCCCTGTAGCCAGTGAGCAATTCAACTGGAAAGATAAACAAATTATAAGGCACTTAATCAGGTTGAACTATTTAATTCTCATAAGGGAAAATGCTGTCTTTAACTCTCAAGAATGGCATCATTACTAGGGCAGTTTGAAAGCACATACATAGATAGAAGGCTTAGGGTCAATATGAGTATGATGGGATGATACAAAAAAATGAAACTGGGTTGGGAGAGGCAAAATGGAGCCATTATCTCATACAAAAGAGACATAAATTGAAGAACTATTACTGTGGAGAAGAGTAGGGGATGGAAGGCTGGTAGTGCTGGAATCTTATTCTCATCAGAACTGGGTTAAAGAAGGAAAAAAATATATACATCTAGAAGAGTATAAAAGTCTTCTTAACTTATAGAGAAATAGGAGGCTGAGGGCATAGGATAAGGGGAGAATTCTTAGAAGGGGCTGAGGATTAAGAAATAGAGGGCAAGGAGATAAGATAAGGAAGGACTCTTACAAGGGTGTGTGTATTAAGAAATATTGGGGCAAGGGGAGAGGATAAGGGAAAATCTCTTATAAGGGGGTGCAGAGTAGGGAGGCAGTGGCCAGAAGTAAATTAGACTTCTGAGAAGGGATAGGGTAAAAGAGAGAGAGGATAGTGAGAGAAAATGGGATGGAGAGAAATGCACCACTAGTAATTATAACTTTGAATGTGAATGGGATGAACTCACCCATAAAATGCAAATAGATAACAGAATGGATAAAAAACTAGAGTCTGACAATATGTTGTTAAAAGAAACATTTAAAAATGAGAAGTACCTAGAGAGTAAAAATAAAGGACTGGAGTAGAATTTATTGCACTTTAGTTATCATGATCTCAAAGTGGCAGCAAATGCTATGGCATCGATCGCAAACCTTTTAGAGATGGAGTGCCATGCAGGATGTCTGTTCTTACTGGCATCCCCCTTCCCACCCAAATCTAATCTCTAATTTATGTAAAATAGAAAAGTTGACCTACACCTTGATGACTCCAAAGCCAGTAGTCTGGCCTCTAGACCAGTGATGGTGACCCTTTAGAGTCTGCATGCCCTGCCCCTAGGAGTACTGGGTGTGCACTCCCCATACCCTACACAGGGGAGGGAGAAAGTACTCCCATTGGGCTGCTGGGCAGAGGGGCATGTTATGTGAGAAATGTCCTCAGCAAGTGTAGAGAGTGGGGAGGGAGTGGCCAGAGCACTCTGTTCCCCTCCAGCTCTGCTGCCTGTGAGCTGCCCACCTTACCCCCTGTGCACTCCGATTGGGCTGCTGGGCAGAGGGGTGGAGGATATGAAAAAATGTCAATGGTGGAGAGGGGGAGGGGAGCAACTCTGCCCAAGTCCCTCTGCCTTTCTAGTAACAAACTCTGGGGGATGGGGGGGGAGGGCAGTCGAGTGCCCACAGAGAGCTCTCTGCATGCCATCTTTGGCACCTGTGCCATAGGTTTGCCATCACTGTGCTATGGCATCCACATTTTAAAGGGAAAAGCTAAGTGAATTACAAGTGGAAATATGTAACAAAGTGGGGAGCTTCAATCTTCCCCTCAGAACTAGATAAAACTAACCAAAAAAGTAATAAGAAAGAAGTCAAGGAGATAAAGAGAATCAAGTTAGATGAGACAGATATTTTGGGAGAATTGAATGAGAATAGAAAGCAATATACCTTTTTCTCAGTGGTACATGATACCTTTACAAAAGTTGACCATATATTAGGGCATAAAATCTTTATAGCTAAATGCAGAAAATCAGAAATATTGAAGGCATCCATTTCAAACCATAATGCAATAAAATTATATTTTATAAGGTACCATGGAAACACAGAGTCAAACATTTTATTTATTTATTTTATTGATTAAGAATATTTTCCCATGGTTACATGAATCATGTTCTTTCCCTCCCCTCTTCCCACCCCCTCCTGTAGCCAATGAGTAATTCCACTGGGTTTTACATGTGTTTGAGTCTACATCCCCAATCATATCCCCACTGACCCATGTGATCAAGCAGTTGTTTTTCTTCTGTGTTTCTGCTCCCACAGTTCATTCTTTGGATGTGGGTAGCGTTCTTTCTCATAAGTCCCTCAGAAATGTCTTGGAACAGGGTAAAAATTAATTGGAGACTAAATAACCTAATTTTAAGGAATGAGTGGGTTAAAGAACAAGTCATAGAAATGATAAGTAACTTTATTAAGGAGAATAATAATGATTAGACAATAAACCCAAACCAATGGGATGCAGCAAAAGCAAAATTAGAAAAAAATGTATATCTCTAAATGCATATATTAACAAAATGGAAAAATAACAGATCAATGAATTAGGTATGCAATTAAAAAAAAAACAACTACAAAAAGAACAAATTAAAAATCCCTAGTGAAACACTAAATTGGAAATCTTAAAAATTCAAGGTGAGATTAATAAAACTGAGTGTAAGAAAAGCATTGAATTAATAAATAAAACCAGGAGTTGGCTTTCTGGGAAAAAATAATAAAATAAACCATTGGTTAATATAATTTAAAAAAGAGTAAAGAAAACCAAATCGCTAGTATCAAAAATGGAAAAGGTAAATATACCACTAATGAAAATGAAATTAAAACAATTATTAGGAGGCTTTTTGTTCAATTATATGCCAATAAAGCTAATAATTTAAGTGAAATGGAAGAATACTTATAGAAATATAAACTGCCTCAATTTATCAGAATGGGAAATAGAATAACTAAATACACTTATTTTAGGAAAAGAAATTAAGCAGGCCAGAAATGAGCTTCCTAAGAAAAAAGCATCATGAGCAGACGGATTTACAAGTGGATTCTACCAATCATTTAAAGATCACATTGTTCTAATATAAAATAAGTTATTTGGAATAATAGACAAGGAAAGAGTCCTACAAAACTCCTTTTATGAAACAACTACAGTATTGATACATAAAGCAGGATGAGCAAAAACAGAGAAAGAAAATCATAGACCAATTTTACTGATGACAGTGCAAAAATCTAAATAGAATATTAGCTAGGAGACTACAACAATATATCACAGAGATTACATATTGTGACCAAGTGGGATTTTTATCAGGAATGCAAGGATGGATTAATATGAGCAAAATTGTTAATAAAATTCATGATATCAATAACAAAAGTAACAAAAATCACGATCATATCAATTGATGCAGAAAAAGCTTTTGACAAAATTAAATACTAATTCCTATTAAAAACACATGAAACGGGGGGCAGCTGGGTAGCTCAGTGGAGTGAGAGTTAGGCCTAGAGACGGGAGGTCCTAGGTTCAAATCCGGCCTCAGACACTTCCCAGCTGTGTGACCCTGGGCAAGTCACTTAACCCCCATTGGCTAGCCCTTACCACTCTTCTGCCTTGGAGCCAATACGCAGAAGGCAAAGGTTTAAAAAACAAACAAACAAAAACACATGAAAGCCAAGGCATAAATGGATTTTTCTCTAAGATGGTAAGATGCATCTACCTACAAATATCAGCAATGGAGATAAATTAGAAGCCTTCCCAATAAGATCAGGAGTGCCCATTATCACCTCTATTATTTAATATTGTATTAGAAATGCTAGCAATAGCTATAAAAGAAGAAAAAGAAATTGAGTGAATCAGAATGGACAGTGAGGTAATAAAACTATCTATTTTTGCATATGATATAATAGTATGGTTGGAAAATCCTAGAGATTTAACTTAAAAAGCTAGTTGAAACAAATGAATCATTTTAGAAAAGTAGCATGATATAAAAGAAGCCCACATAAATCATTACCAGTTCTATATAGCACCAATAGAGGCCTATAAGTATATAGAAGGAATAGTCTGTAAAAGATACTGTCAATATTCATTTCTAGAGAAGGAACTGATAAATAGAATTACACATAGTATTATATATATAAATATATCATGTAGCATTAATACATATTATAA
>NW_025343176.1:0-1311 GCF_016433145.1 Gracilinanus agilis
TAATAATGTAATATGTAATATATAATAATAATGAAGTATATTATTCATTATAATTATATGTATAACAATAATGAATTCTATTATTCATGATTATTACTCATGTAGTAATAATAAATTAATAATAATGAATAATAATGAAAAACAAAAAGATTTTGGGACATTAAAATTAATATCACATGAAGGACAATGGAAAGAGAATGGTAAGTGTGAGCAAACTGCCACCTAAAACCAATGAATAGCTCAAAGGATACATTCAAATAAGAGACAAATGAAGGACAGAGTAGTGATAGTTGTTGATCCCTCTCTCGGGGATAATAATGTAGATATTTGTTGACCTGATAACAATGAGAGCTCCATTGTCATCCTGGTGTACAGATGTAAGATATAACAAAAAATAAACCTTGCTAAGATATATCAGAAGGATAGACTATTTCCTATTTCTGCCAATTTACTGAAGACCATGAAAGTACAGGTTCTGTTTTCCTGAATGTTCACTGACAGAAAGAAATGTAGAAGAGGAACATTAATTTGAGAAGTGAATATATGAGAAAGATGGTGGTGATTGAGAATGGGATTTTGATTTCTGGATCATTACTTAAAATATAGGGATAAGAGATTCATGGCCAGAGATGGATTATTATTCCTAGAAAAGTTTTGTAATGAGGGATTTTTATAAATTTCTTGCAAATTTGATCAAAAAGCTTTTAAACTGAAAGTCCTCAACAGAAAGAAGAAAAAGATGGGGAGTTAGATTAGGAAACAGATCAAAAGTCTGGCAGAGAGATATAATATAGTAATGATTATAGGAGACTTCAATAATACAGAAATCTCCTCGAGCTTTCTTTTTGGCAAAACCAAAGTAGCTAATACACTACTTTACCATAGTAATAATTTCTTCTATCAAAAATTGTCAATCAACAATAAAATGTTATATTTTGGATATGATTCTCAACAAGAAGAAGGGACTTATTGTTGAGGTGGGAATGATGGAAAGTCACCACTCTCTCCTAGAGTTTGTGATTGAGACAGAAAGTAAATCCAAGAATAGTCTGACATATACAATATATTTTAAGAAAGACAATTCAAGGGGTTCAGAGAAAAGATAAATTCAATCACATAGAGTAAAAGACATCAAGACCTGTAGCCAGGATAGATGGGAGATGCTCAGGAATAAAATTCTGGAGCTATAAAAGGGGAAAAAACTATAATGAGGAAAAATGGAATTTTCTGGGGCCAATATGAAGGTACAGGGAACTCATTATGCAACCTGGAGAGAGAGAGAGAGAGAGAGAGAGAGAGAGAGAGAGAGAG
>NW_025343177.1:0-1581 GCF_016433145.1 Gracilinanus agilis
TGGTAGGACTCCTTCTTTGCTTATCATATCAAATAATTTGTATAGTATTGGGATTAGTTGCTCTTTGAATGTCTGATAGAATTCACTTGTGAATCCATCAGGCCCTGGCAATTTTTTCTTAGGGAGTTCTTTGATGGCTTGTTCAATTTCTTTTTCTGATATGGGATTATTTAGGTATTCTATTTCTTCTGCTGTTAATCTAGGCAGTTTATATTTTTGTAAATATTCATCCATATCTCCTAAATTGTTATATTTATTGCCATATAATTGGGCAAAATAGTTTTTAATGATTGCCTTAATTTCTCCTTCAGTAGAGATGAGGTCTCCCTTTTCATCTTTGATACTATCAATTTGGTTTTCTTCTTTCCTTTTTTTATTAGATTGACAAGTACTTTGTCTATTTTATCTGTTTTTTTCAAAATACCAGCTTCTAGTCTTATTTATTAATTCAATAGTTCTTTTACTTTCGATTTTATTAATTTCTCCTTTGGTTTTTAGTTTTTCTAATTTAGTTTTCATCTGGGGATTTCTAATTTGCTCACTTTCTAATTTTTTGAGTTGCATGCCCAATTCATTAATCTCTGCTCTCCTTAACTTGTTAATACATGCACTCAAGGATATAAATTTCCCCCTGAGTACTGCCTTGGCTGCATCCCACAGAGTTTGGTAGGATGTCTCATCATTGTCATTCTCTTCAATGAAATTGTTGATTGTTTCTATAATTTCTTCTTTGACTAATTGGTTTTGGAGAATTATATTATTTAATTTCCAATTAGTTTTTGATTTTCCTGTCCAGGTGCCCTTACTAATTATTATTTTTATTGCATTATGATCTGAGAAGGTTACATTTATTATTTATGCTCTTTTGCATTTGTTTGCAATATTTCTATGCCCTATTACATGGTCAATCTTTGTAAATGTACCATGTGCAGCTGAAAAGAATGTGTATTTCTTTTTGTCCCTATTTATTTTCTCCACATAGCAATTAAATCTAATTTTTCTAGGACTTCATTCACCTCTCTTACCTCTTTCTTATTTATTTTTTGGTTTGATTTATCTAGATCTGACAGAGGAATATTTCATCTCCCACTATTATGGTTTTACTATTTCCTTCTTGAGCTCTGTCAGTTTCTCTTTTATGAATTTGGATGCTATGCCACTTGGTGCATACATATTGAGCAGTGTTATTTCCTCATGTTTATACTGCCTTTAATCAGGATGTAATGACTTTCCCTGTCTTTTTTAATCATATCTATTTTTACTTTTGCTTTGTCAGAAATCATAATAGCCACTCCTGTCTTCTTTTTCTCATTTGATGCCCAAAAGATTTGCTCAAGCCCTTATCGTTAAAATTGTGTATGTCTACTTGCCTCATATGTGTTTCTTGTAGACAACATATGGTAGGGTTTTGGTTTCTAATGCACTCTGCTATTTGCTTCCGTTTTATGAGCGAGTTCATCCCATTCACATTCAGAGTTATAATTATCAGTTGTGCATTTGCTGACATTTTCGTTTCCTCCCCTATTCCTACCCCTTCTTCTTAAACTATTTCCTTTTAAACCAGTGATTTGCTTTAAGCCA
>NW_025343178.1:0-2746 GCF_016433145.1 Gracilinanus agilis
TATGAGAATTCTATTGAGAAAGGAGTCATGAGGAGGCAGCAAGGGTAGTTCAATGGATTGAGAATCAGGTTTAGAGATGGGAGGTCTTGGGTTCAACTGTGACCTCAGACACTTCTTTGCTGTGTGGCCCTGGGCAAGTCACTTAACCCCCATTACCTAGCCCAATCAATAGTATGATTCCAAGGCAGAAGGTAAGGGTTTTAAAAAGAAAAAAAGGGGGGGGGAGTCATTGGAAAGTGGCACACTTTATTTACTTATTTATTTTGGGAAATTTTATTTAATTGATTAATTTAGAATATTTTTCGATGGTTACAAGATTAGTATTCTTTCCCTCCCCTCCCCACCACCTCCCTCAATTCCACTGGGTTTTACATGTGACACATTTTTTTTTTAAATTTTAAACCCTTAATTTCTCTGTATTGACTTATAGGTGGAAGAGTGGTAAGCATAGGCAATGGGGGTCAAGTGACTTGCCCAGGGTCACACAGCTGGGAAGTGTCTGAGGCCGGATTTGAACCTAGGACCTCCTGTCTCTAGGCCTGACTCTCAATCCACTGAGCTACCCAGCTGCCCCCAATGTGACACATTTTTTAAAACAGAAACACAACAAAACAAATTTTAAGGAAGCAAAGGAGAGAGTAAAGGAAGAAGGAAAGATCATACAAGAAAACCTGTGTTCGATTCTTACTCCACCATTAGCTTGCTGCATAACCTTGATCAAGTACCTTCTCTCTGAGTCTCAGTCTTCTCATCTGTAAAATAAAGTGACTGGACTGAAAACTTTTAGGGTTGACATTCTCTGAACCCACACATACACAGTATTTTTTTTTAATCCTTACCTTCTGTATGAGTATCAATGCTAAGATAGAAGTGCATGGGCTGGGCAAACAGCATTAAGTGACTTGTCCAGGGTCACACAGCTAGGAAGTGTCTGAGACCAGATTTGAACCCAGGACCTCCCGAATCTAGATCTGGTGCTCTATCTACTGCAGGCATAAACAATGTTTATGTTAAGTTTCCTAAGCGTGCTTATGATATTGATGGAGAGAAGGACAAGAAGAAAGCTTAGCAGACTTTGAGGTTTTAATCAAACCTATAACAAAGTTCATCAGAAACATACTCTAGGGACTTCCTGTTAAGATGGCGGCAGAGTAAGGAGCAGCTGCTCTATCTCTCCTGACCGAACCACACAGGACCCCTCAAGGGGAAATAAAAACGAGTCCAGAGGAACGAAGGAACCCCACAACAGGGTGCAGCATTGAAGGGGTGAAAGCAGGGCCCTAAGAGCATCAGCCAGGCAAAGGCAGTGCCCGAGGCTTGGATAACGATCTCCAGCCCAGGCTTGGACCTCCAGTGAGGACCAGGTGCAGACCTGAGCGTGGCTGTGGAAGCAGCCCCAAAGACTGCTGAAGGAGCCTCGGGCAGAGGGGCAGACGGGGAACTACCAGGAGGCCTGACCCCGAGGACAAGGAGACCGGAGGCACCACCCCCCCCCAAGCTTGCAAGGCCCAGGCAGACCCGGAGGGCAAAGACAAAGCGGAAAAGGGGCGGGGCTAACAATGGCCAGCAATAAGGAAATCCAGAAGAAAAAGACCATCAAGAGAAACTCTGGAACACTGGACAACTTCTACACAGAGAAAATCCAGACAACAGAGGAGGGAAAACAAAAATCCAAACCTCCCCAAAAAAATGAAAGCTGGTCACAAGTTATGGAAGAGTTTAAAAATGAAATGCTGAGGAAGATGGAAGAAATCTGGCAAGAAAATAACAGTTTAAAAGGCAGAATTTCGCAATTGGAAAGTGAGACAAGACAACTGAAGACCAAAAATGACCAGATTGAAAAGGAAAACCAAAACATTAGAGCCGAAAACCAGTCCTTAAAGGCTAGAATCGAACATTTAGAAACCAATGATCTCTCAAGACAACAAGAACAAATAAAACAAAGTCAAAAGACTGATAAAATAGAAGGAAACATGAAATATCTCAAGGAGAGAGTGACAGACCAAGAAAAGCGGTCTAGAAGAGATAACTTGAGAATCATTGGTCTTCCAGAAAAGGCAGAAATTAATAGAAACTTGGACTCCATACTTAAAGAAATTATTCAGCAAAATTGCCCTGAAGTTCTACAACAAGAGGGCAATATAGACATTGAAAGGATCGATAGAACACCCTCTAAACTGGACCCAGAAAAGTCAACACCCAGAAATATAATAGCGAAATTGAAGAGCTTTCGAGTCAAAGAAAAAATCTTACAAGAAGCCAGAAAGAGACAATTCAAATATCAAGGAGCACCAATAAGGATCACACAGGATCTGGCAGCCTCAACACTAAAAGAACACAAGGCTTGGAATACAATATTCAGAAAGGCAAGAGAGCTGGGCCTGCAACCACGGATCAACTACCCAGCGAAACTAACCATATACTTTCAGGGGAAAGTATGGGCATTCAACAAAATTGAAGAATTCCAAGTTTTTGCACAAAAGAGACTGGGACTAATTGGAAAGTTTGACATTCAACCACAGATATCAAGAGAAAGATGAAAAGGTAAATAAGAAACAGAGGGAAAAGAAAGAAAACTCATAGTCTTTTAAGCTTGACTCTTTAAGGGCATAAATAAGATCTAATTATCTGTATTACTAGGTGGAGAAATGCTATGTATAATTCTCTGTAGTGAACTCTATACACTATTATAATATTCACTATTATAGCAACCAGAAGAATAATTCATAGGGAGAGGACAGGATAC
>NW_025343179.1:0-1901 GCF_016433145.1 Gracilinanus agilis
GCCCCGCGGCTCCCCCTCCCCCTCCCCAGGGGCTGGAGCGCTGCCCACCGAACCGCACTACTCTGCAGTGTGTGAGAAGCCTGCTTGGTCGGAAGGTGGCAGCAGGGCCCCTGAGGGCTGCCCTCGGCCCCAGGGTTCTTCCTGGAGTCCCCTCTCCACTCCCTGCTCAAAGCTCCCAGTGAGGTGGGGAAGGGCCCAGAGACCTGAATTCAAGTCCTGCTTTGGCCTGCCTCTGGGTCCGATTTAGAAAGTGTTTTGCCAGCTCTCCTTACTGGCATGTCTTCCCGTGTGGGCCGCCTGGCCTCCTAGAGAGCCGTGGGGACGAGCTCCGGAGAGGACGCTGGGGGAGGGGGGCAGGGCCTAGATCCTTTCTAGAAGAAGAGAGCAGGCAGGGGGCCTGCAGAGCATCTTGGGAGACAGGAGGAAGGGCCAGTCAAACCCAGGGGGGGGGGGGGCTTCTCTGAAGCAAGTGACACTCGCCATTCTGCCTCCATTCCCCCATCCAGTTAGCACAGGCCTGGCCAACCAACCAACCATCAGGCTTTAAACCAAGCGCACTCACTTGGGCTGAGCTTAAGCTCCTACCGGGTGCCAGGCGCTGGATTGGGCTACGTGCCGGAAAGCCCTTCATCGGCTGGAGTGCCGCGATGGCACAGGCCTGGCCGGATGGGCCAAGGCGGGTCGATAGTGCCCTCATGCCCACGGGCACGTGCGGTGCCAGCCGGAGTGCAGAGGACTCGCTCTAGAGCTCAGCTGGTGCGAATGGAGGAGGGGAGGGCGGTGGTTTCCGCTGAGCCTCCGAGAAGAGCCTGAGGACAGGGGAGGACAGGAAGCGCCCTACTGACCGCAGAGGGGAGCCGGACCCTCGGTCTCTTCCTCTGGTGCCCCTCGTTCCCCACCCCGTGGCCGGGCGGCCCCTTTGGAGTTTCAGGGATCTGGAGGGTGTGGGGCGGCCACCATCCTTGAGCAGACTCGAGTCTCTACAAAGAGCCCAACAGTGAACTCAGGCTGCTCAGTCTGAGCCCACGTTCCCTCTCGATGAAGAGTGAGCGCCAACGTTTTGGGTTCCGATCCTCATGCCAAGGGTTCTCCCGAGCTCGGAATCTCGTAAATATCCGTCTGAAAGCTAATTAAGTCCGGCTGATGGGGGGGCGAACATCATCTTAGCCAAAAAGCTGGGGGGGGGGGGGAAAACGCACGAGAAAGGGCGAGTCCAGCCTCATCCGGGCTACACCTACGACTCGTCAGGCCAGAGGAAGCTGGGCTAGCGGCCTCCGAGCAGAGGACAAGCAGTGACTTGGGGGCTTCCTCTGTGGCCTTGGGATTGGCATCCCAGGCGAGTTTGAGGCAGGCCCCAAAGCATGGAGAAGCACAGAGTTGTTGGAGGCCTGGAGAAGGGACCAGAACAGAGCCTGCAAGCCGTTCCAGTAGAATTTCTGACCAAAGGGGGAAGTCAAGGCAGCAAAGTTCTGTTTGATTACTGGAAGCGCTCGCTTCCCACCAACGAAGCAGATCTCTCGGCCCCCCAGCAGCCAGAGCCTCTGACCTGGGGGTGCGTCACATTTTCCTAAACATTAGGGACGGCTGGATTAGGGAATTAGGGTTGGTTATGTTGAAGAAGGTGGGTCGAGGCACCCGAAAGACCAGGCCCAGCTCCCTCTGCCTTTCATGAATGCCCTAAGAATCTCTGGGGTCCCACGGCACCTGGAGGCCATGTCGCTGAAAAGAGGGTTCAGGGTTGGGGCACCCGGGCATGGGTTGAGGCCACCTCAGGGTCCACCAGGGTCAGCATTCAACCACAGAGGAGGCTGAACTTTGGAATCCGTAAGCCACTGTGAAAAACCCAACCCTCAAACATAAAGGAGCCTCCTCCAGTTCAAAAGACTCCTTCCTTCCTCCCT
>NW_025343180.1:0-3045 GCF_016433145.1 Gracilinanus agilis
TCCAGACCCTCCTCAAATAAGGAAAACTCCTCACAAGCTATGGAAGAGTTCAAAACTGAGATTTTGAGGAAAATGGAAGAGATCTGGCAAGAAAATAACAGTTTAAAAGGTAGAATCTTGCAATTGGAAAGTGAGGCTCAGAAACCACATGAACTGATAAGCAAATTGAACACCAGAAATGACCAGATTGAAAAGGAATACCAGAAGATTATGGCCGAAAAACAGAAGATTATAGCCGAAAACCAAAAGATCATAGCCGAAAACCGAAAGATTATAGCCGAAAACCAAGGCTAGAATTGAGCAATTAGAAGCTAATGATCTCTCACGACAACAAGAACAAATAAAACAAAGTCAAAAGACTGAAAAAATAGAAGGAAACATGAAATATCTCAATGAGAGAGTGACAGACCAAGAAAACCGGTCTAGAAGAGACAATTTGAGAATAATTGGTCTTCCAGAAAAACCAGAAATTAATAGAAACCTGGACTCTATACTAACAGAAATTATTCAGCAAAATTGCCCTGAAGTCCTACAACAAGAGGGCAATATAGACATCGAAAGGATTCATAGAACACCCACTACATTCGAAAACGGTTAGAAATATTATTGCCAAATTCAAAAGCTTTCAAGCAAAAAAAGAAAAAAATCTTACAAGAAGCCAGAAAGAGACAATTCAAATATCAAGGAGCACCAATCAGGATCACACAGGATCTGGCGGCCTCCACGCTAAAAGATCGCAAGGCTTGGAATACGATATTCAGAAAGGCAAGAGAGCTGAGCCTGCAACCACGGATCAACTACCCATCAAAATTGACTTTATATTTCCAGGGGAAAGTATGGGCATTCAACAAAATTGAAGAATTCCAGGTATTTGCACAGAAAAGACCAGGGCTAAATGGAAAGTTTGATATCCAACCTCAAAAATTGAGAGAAACATGAAAAGGTAAATAAGATACAGAGGGGAAAGAAAGAAAACTTATAATTTTTAAATTTGCCTTTTTAAGGGCCTCCGTGAGATCTAATTATCTGTATTCCTATGTAGAGAAATGTTATGTATAATTCTCTGTAGTGAACTCTATTTACTATTATAGTATTCACTATTGTAGTAATCAGAAGAATAATTCACAGGGTGAGGGTGGAACACTAAATAATCTAAGATGACATGGGGGATGGGAAAGAGGGGGTGAAAAGTAGGGGACACCAAGAGAAACTTGAGTGAATAAGAAAAATAGGATATTCTATTACACACAAAGAGGGCATGGGGGGGAGAGGGGACAAATACTATTATAAGAAGGAGAGGAAGAGAGCATAAAGAGGTAATAATCAAACCTTACTCTCAGTGTAATCAACCCAGAGAGGGAAGAGTAGCTATACTATCCATTGGGACATAAAACTCTTATCTAACCCTACTGAGAAAGTCAGAAGGGATAAACCAAGGGGAGCAGGGGAGTGGGGAGGTCAAAAAAAGGGAGGGGAGAAGAAGGGGGAAGGAATTCATAAGGCCTTTAAAAACAAAAAGAGGGGGAAAAATAAGGGAGGGGGTAGAAAGGGAAGTTAATCAAGGATGGGGATAAGGGATAGCGGCTCAATAGCAAACCACTGGTTTAAAAGGAAAAAGTATTAGAAAAGGGGGTAGGAATAGGGGAGGATACGAAAATGTCAGCAAATGCACAACTGATTATTATAACTCTGAAAGTGAATGGGATGAACTTGCTCATAAAATGGAAGCAAATAGCAGAGTGGATTAGAAACCAAAATCCTACCATATGTTGTCTACAAGAAACACATATGAGGCAGGTGGACATACACAAGTTTAAAGTTCAGGGTTTAAGCAAAATCTTTTGGGCATCAAATGAGAAAAGGAAGGCAGGAGTGGCTATTATGATTTCTGCCAAAGCCAAATTAAAAATAGATATGATTAAAAAAGACAGGGAAGGTCATTACATCCTGATTAAAGGCAGTATAAACAATGAGGAAATAACACTGCTCAATACGTATGCACCAAGTGGCATAGCACCCAAATTCATAAAGGAGAAACTGGCAGAGCTCAAGAAGGAAATAGATAGTAAAACCATACTAGTGGGAGATCTAAATATTCCTCTTTCAGATCTAGATAAATCAAACCGAAAAATAAATAAGAAAGAGGTAAGAGAGGTAAATGAAGTCCTAGAAAAATTAGATTTAATTGATATGTGGAGAAAAATAAATAGGGACAAAAAGGAATACACCTTCTTTTCAGCTACACATGGCACATTCACAAAGATTGACCATGTTATAGGGCATAGAATCATTGCAAACAAATGCAAAAGAGCAGAAATAATAAATGTAACCTTCTCAGATCATAATACAATAAAAATAATAATTAGTAAGGGCACCTGGACAGGAAAATCAAAAACTAATTGGAAATTAAATAATATGATTCTCCAAAACCAATTTGTCAAAGAAGGAATCATAGAAACATTCAACAATTTCATTGAAGAAAATGACAATGATGAGACATCCTACCAAACTCTGTGGGATGCAGCCAAGGCAGTACTCAGGGGGAAATTTATATCCTTGAGTGCATATATTAACAAATTAAGGAGGGCAAAGATTAATGAATTGGGCATGCAACTCAAAAAATTAGAAAGCGAGCAAATTAAAAATCCCCAAATGAAAACTAAATTAGAAATACTAAAAACCAAGGGAGAAATTAATAAAATCTAAAGTAAAAGAACTATTGAATTAATAATTAAGACTAGAAGCTGGTACTTTGAAAAAACAGATAAAATAGACAAAGTACTGGTCAATCTAATAAAAAAAAAGGAAAGAAGGAAACCAAATTGATAGTATCAAAGATGAAAAGGGAGACCTCACCTCTAATAAAGGGGAAATTAAGGCAATCATTAAAAACTATTTTGCCCAATTATATGGCAATAAATATAACAATTTAGGAGATATGGATGAATATTTACAAAAATATAAACTGCCTAGATTAACAGCAGAAGAAATAGAATACCTAAATAATCCCATATCAGAAAAAGAAATTGAACAAGCCATCAAAGA
>NW_025343181.1:0-10118 GCF_016433145.1 Gracilinanus agilis
GTAGTTCCCGGTCTGCCCCTCTGCCCGAGGTTCCTTCAGCAGTCTTTGGGGCTGCTTCCACTGCCCCGCTGGGTCTGCACCAGGTCCTCACTGGAGGTCCAAGCCTGGGCTGGAGATCGTTATTCAAGCCTAGGGCACTGCCTTTGCCTGTGCTGCTGCTCTTAGCGCCCTGCTTTCACCCCCGCAGAAGGTAGTGAAAGTCCGTGGGCTGGAGATCTTTATTCGCACCTGAGGCGATGCCTTCAGAGCTTGGGAAAGGCCGAGTTTTAGGGGCCTTTGTCCCGGCTGGAGGCGGTGCCTTCACCCACGTGGGCGCTCAGGGAGAGTCCCAGCCACCTGGGGTCCCTCGTCTTGCAGCGCACAGGTACGGGCTCAGGGGCTGCCAGTGATTATCTGGTTGCCTCAGTCCTGTTTACCGGCTTGTGCGGTGTGGGGGGTGGGGGAGGGGCTTCTTCCTCTCGTGTTTTAGTGTGAACTGTTTCACCCCTTTAAAGTGTGGAAATGCCCCGATTCTGCGTACCTTCAATGCTGCGCCCTGTTGTGGGGTTCCTTCGTTCCTCTGGACTCGTTTTTATTTCCCCTTGAGGGGTTCTGTGTGGTTCGGTCAGGAGAGATCGAGCAGCTGCTCCTTACTCTGCCGCCATCTTAACCGGAAGTCAGTACCATATTGTTTTGATGATTATTGCTTTATAGTACAGTTTAAGATCTGGTACTGCTAGGCCACCATCCTTCACATTTTTTCATTAGTTCTCTCAATTGTATTGACCTTTTACTCTTCCAGGTGAATTTTGTTATTATTTTTTTCTAGTTCTATTAAAATAGTTTTTTGGTAGTTTGATTGGCATGACACTGAATAAGTAAACTAATTTAGGTAGGATTGTTTTTTTTTTATTAGCTCAGCCTACCCCTGAGCAATTAATGTTTTTCCATTTGTTTAGATCTTAATTTGTGTGAAAAGTGTTAATTGTGTATATATAATTCCTGCATTTGCCTTAGCAAATAGATTCCCTGATATTTTGTGTTACCTAGAGTGATTTTAAATAATTTCTGTTTCTAATTCTTGCTGCTGAGTTTTATTGGAAATATATACAAATGCTGATGATTTATGTGTATTTATTTTATATCATGCAACTTTGCTAAGGTTATTATTTTACCTTGTTTATTAGTTGATTCTCTAGGAATCTTGTAGGTATACCATCGTATCATCTGCAAAGAGTGATAGTTTAGTTTCCTTATTGAATACTTTGATTCCTTCAAATTCTTTTTCTTCTCTAATTGGTAAAGCTAGCATTTCTAGTACAATATAACATTAAATAATAGTGGTGATCATGGGCATCCTTGCTTCACTCATGATCCTAATGAGAAGGCTTCTTTTTTTTCTTTTCTTTTTTTTTTTAGAAAAATTTTTCATGGTTATATGACTCATGTTTTTACTTTCCCCTTCATCCCCTCAAACTCCTCCCCCCCATAGCTAACGGGCATTTCCACTGGTTTTAAGATGTGTGATCAATCAAGACTTATTTACATATTATTGATAGTTGCATTGGTGTGGTCCTTTCGGGTCTATATCCCCAAGCATGTCCTCTAATTTATCCCCACTGCAGATAATACTTGCTAATGGTTTTATTTTATTTTATCTTTTTTTAGAATATTTTCCCATGGTTACGATTCATGTTCTTTCCCTCTCCCACAGCCCCCGCCACCCCCGTATCCAATGCACAATTCCACTGAGTTTTACATGTATCATTGATCAAGACCTAATTCCATATTATTGATATTTGCACTAGGGTGATTGTTTAGTGTCTACATCCCCAATAATGTCCCCATCAGTCCATGTGTTCAAGCAGTTGTTTTTCTTCTGTGTTTCTCCTCCCACAGTTCTTCCTCTGAATGTGGCTACTTTTTTTCTCATAAGTCCCTCAGCCTTGCTCTGGATGCTTGCATTGCCGCTAGTAGAGAAGTCCATTATGTTCAATTGTACCACAATGTATCAGTCTATATACAACATTCTCCTGATTCTGCTCTTGCTAATGGTTCTAAATAAATACTGCTTATTATTTTATTTTTTTAAACCCTTAACTTCTGTGTATTGGCTCCTTGGTGGAAGAGTGGTAAGGGTGGGCAATGGGGGTCAAGTGACTTGCCCCAGGGTCACACAGCTGGGAAGTGTCTGAGGCCAGATTTGAACCTAGGACCTCCCATTTCTAGGCCTGATTCTCAATCCACTGAGCTACCCAGCTGCCCTACTTATTATTTTAAAGAAAGGTCCTTTTATTCCTAGTGTTTTCAATTGAAGTGGGTGACATATTTCATCAAAGACTTTTTTCTGCATCTTATTGAGATGATCACTTCATTTCTGTCAGTTTGGTTATTGATATGGTTAATTATGCTGATAGTTTTTCTAATATCAAACCAGTTTTACATTCTTGGTATAAATCCCACCTGGTCATAGTGAATAATTCTTGTGATATATTGCTCTAATCTCTTTGCTAGTATTTTATTTAAGATTTTTGCACCAATGTTCATTAAGGAAATTGATCTGTTATTATCTTTATCTGGTTTTGGTCTTCCTGGCTTAGTCTGTTGCACCATATTTGTATCATAAAAATAATTCAGTAGGACTCTTTTACTTATTTTGCCTAATAGTTTTATACTATAATATTGTGATTAATTGGTTTTTAAATGTTTGATAGGATTCACTTGTGAATCCATCTGGCCCTGGGGATTCTTTCTTGGGGTGTTCACTGATGGCTTGTTCAATTTCTTTTTCTCAGATGGAGTTATTTAAGTATTCTGTTTCTTCTTTTGTTAATCTACGCAGTTTACATTTTTAAAAATAATCATCCATTTCACTTAGATTATCAGATTTATTGTCTTATAATTGGGCAAAATAGCTCACTCCTAATGATTGCTTTAAATTCCTCTTCATTAGAGGCAAAATCATCTGTTTCACTTTTATACTGGTAATTTAATTCTTTCTTTTTTTAACCAAAGTAACCAATGCTCTATTTTATTTGTTTTTTGTACTGAACCAGCTCCTCATCTTGTTAGTCCAATAGTTTCTTTACTTTCAAATTTAGTAGTTTCTCATTTGATTTTTAAGATTTCCAATTTAGTCTTTAATTGGGGGGGGTTAATTTGTACTTTTTCTAGTTTTTTAGTTTTATTCAGTGATCTGCTTTTTCTCTATTTTGGTGATATAAGCATTCAGGGATATAAATTCTCCCCTGTACTGCTTTAGTCATATCCCATAAATTTTGATATATCATTTCCTTGTTGTCCTTCTCTTCAATGAAATCCGTGATTATTTCTATTTGTTCTTTGACTTAACATTCATTTTGAAGAATTAGATTATAAATTTGCCTTTCCATGAACACTAGTTGATTATAATTTTTATTACATTATGATCTGAAAAGGATACATTTATATTTCTGCTTTTCTGCCTTTGGTTGTGAAGTTTTTATGCCCTAGTGCAGTGGTTCCCAAATTTTTTTGGCCTACCGCCCCCTTTCCAGAAAAAATATTACTTAGCACACCCCCTGGAAATTACAAAACTATTGAACTCAGAATAGAATGCAATACAAAAAAAAATGTGTCCATCACTGCCCCCCTGGATTGCTGCAGCACCCACCAGGGGGCAGTAGCACCCACTTTGGGAATCACTGCCCTCGTACATGGTTAATTTTTGTATATGTACCATGTATGCTGAAAAGAAGGTATTTTTCTTTTTATCCCTATTCAATTTTCTCCAGATATTTATTAAATCTAACTTTTCTAACATTTCATTCACTTCTCTTACTTCTTATTTATTTTTTGATTAGATTTAGCTATTTCTGATAGGGGAAGTTTGAGGTTCCTCCTCTAGTATAGTTTTACTATCCATTTCCTCCTTAAGTATCTTCATTTTCTTCTTTAAAAATCTGTATGCTATTCAATTTGGAGCATATATGTTAAGTACTGATATTATTTCATTGTCTATACTATGTTTTATCAAAAAGTAATTACCTTCCTTATTTCTTTTGGTCAGACCTATTTTTGCTTTAGTTTTGTCTGACATCATGACTGCTACCCTTGTTGGTTTTTTGGTCTCAGTTGAAGCCCTGTAGATTCTTATCCAGCCTCTTACCTTTGCTCTTTGTGTGCCTATCTGCCCCACATGTATTTCTTGTAAGCAACATATGGTCAGATTCTGGTTTTTAATCCACTCTGCTATCCACTTCAATTTTATGAGTGAGTTCATCCTATTTACATTCAGATTTATAATTACTATCTGTGTATTCCCCTCCATCTTGATTTCCTTTTTTAATCCTGCCCTTTCTCCTTTAACTCTTTCCTCAATACCAGTGTTTTGCTTTTAGCCACTGCCCCTTTCCCCTCTCCCTTATAATACTCCCCTTCCCATCACCTCCCTTCTTATTCCCCTCCTACTTCTCTATAGATCTTTTAATCACCCCTCCAACTTCTTCCTCCCTTATATTACTCCTCTCCCCACCACCCCCTTTCTTATTCCTTTTTTACACCCAAATGAATCTGGCTGTTTTTCTCTCTCTGAGTGAATTCCAGAGAGAGAAAGGTTTAAGTATTACCTGTCACCACCCTCATCCTCCCCTCCATTGTACTAGTTCTTCCCCCCTGCCCCTGTTTATGTGATATAATTTACCCAATTTTAATTCTTCCCATTTCTGTTAGTGCAATCAGCTTTTTCACCCATAGATTTTATTTACAGATCATCCTAAACAGCTTACCTACCACACTCTCTATCTATGTTTACTTCTATTATAATAACAATTTTAAGAGTTATAGATATCATCTTTCTATATAGGAATATGAATAATTTGACCTTATTGAAGCCCTTAAATTTTTTCTTTTCCTTATTTACCTTTTTATGCTTCTCTTGAATTTTGTATCTAGATATTAGATTTTCTGTTTACATCTCGTTTTTCATTCAGGAATGCTTGGAAATCTTCTATTTTATTAAATGATCATCCTTTCCTCTGAAAGAATATACTCAGTTTTGATGGGTAGCTGATTCCTGGTTGTAAACCCAGTTCCCCTGCTTTCCAGATTATCATATTCCAAGGCTTCTAATCTTTACTTCAGTGTGGAAGCTGTGAGATCCTGTGTAATTCTGACTGGAGCTCCATTGATATTTGAATTGTTTCTGACTGCTTGCAGTAATTTTTCCTTGGCCTAGGAGCTCTTGAACTTGGCTATAATATTCCTGGGAGTTATTACAGGAGGTGATCTATGGATTATCTCAATTTCTATTTTACCCTCTTGTTCAAGAGTATCAGAGCAAGGGGCAGCTGGGTAGCTCAGTGAATTGAGAGCCAGGCCTAGAGACAGAAGGTCCTAGATTCAAATCTGGCCTCAGACACTTCCCAGCTGTGTGACCCTGGGCAAGTCACTTGACCCCCATTGCCTACCCTTACCACTCTTCTGCCTTGGAGCCAATAATCAGTATTGACTCCAAGACGGAAGGTAAGAGTATTATAAAAATAAAGAGTATTAGGGCAGTTTTTTGATCATTTCTTATAATATGATGTCTAGGCTTTTTTAAAATCCAAGCATTCTTTTTTATTTTTTTAATAATTTTTATTTTTTAGAAAAGTCATCCATGGTTACATGATTTATGTTCTTACTTTCCCCTTCACCCCCACCCCACATACTCTCCCCCTGCCATAGCCGATGCGTATTTCCACTGGTTTTCACATGTATCATCACTCAAGATGTATTTCCAAATTATTGATAGTTGCATTGGTGTGGTCATTTCAAGTCTACATCCCCAATCATGTCCACTTCAACCCATGTGTTCAAGCAGTTGTTTTTCTTCTGTGTTGGATTAAAAGTTTAATCCAAGCATTTTTAAATGGTCTCTCCTAGATCTATTTTCCAGGTCAGTTATTTTTTCAATTATGTACTTCATATTTCTTTTTTTTCATTCTTTTGATTTGATTTTATTGTTTCTTGATGTCTCATGCAACCATTAGCTTCTATTTGCCCAATATTATTTTTAAAGAATGAATTTATTCCATGACCATTTTTAAAATTTTTAAATTTTTAATGTTTTTAATTTTTTAGAAAAATTTTCCCATGGTTACATGATTCATGTTCTTGCTTTCTCTCCCCCCACCCCACCCCCACCCCTCATAGCCAACGCACATTTCCACTGGTTTCTTCCTGTATCATCAATCAAGACCTGTTTCCATATTATTGATAATTGTTCTAGGGTGTTCATTAAGAGTCTACATCCCAAACCATGACCTCTTCAACCCACGTGTTCAAGCAATAGTTTTCCACTCCTGTAGTTCTTCCTCTGAATGTGGGTAGCATTCTTTTCCATAAATCCCTCAGAATTGTCCTGGGTCATTGCATTGCTGTTAGTACAGAAGTCCATTACATTCGATTTTACCACCATGTAGCAGTCTCTGTGTATAATGTTCTCTTGGTTCTGCTCCTTTTACTCTGCATCAATTCCTGGAGGTCATTCCAGTTCACATGGAATTTCTCCAGTTCTTTATTCCTTTGAACAAAACAGTATTCCATCACTAGCATATACCACAATTTGTTCAGCCATTCCACAATTGAAGGGCAGACCCTCATTTTCCAGTTTTTTGCCACCACAAAGAGCGTGGCTATAATTATTTTTGTACATGTCTTTTTCCCTATGATCTCTTTGGAGTACAAACCCAGCAATGGTATGGCTGGATCAAAGGACAGGCAATCTTTTAGTGCTCTTTGGGCATAGTTCCAAATTGCCATCCAGAATGGTTGGATGGGTTCACAACCCCACCAGCAGTGCATTAATATCCCAATTTTGCCACATCCCCTCCAACAATCATTACTCTCCCCTGCTGTCATTTTAGCCAGTCTGCTGGGTATGAGCTGATACCTCAGAGTTGTTTTGATTTGCATTTCTCTAATTATTAGAGATTTAGAACACTTTCTCATGTGCTTATTGATAGTTTTGATTTCGTCATCAGAAAATTGCCTATTCATGTCCTTTGCCCATTTATTGATTGGGGAATGGCTTGATTTTTTTGTACAATTGATTTAGCTCCTTGTATATTTGAGTAATTAATTAGCCCTTTGTCTGAGTTTTTTGTTATAAAGATTTTTTCCTAGTTTGTTGTTTCCCTTCTGATTTTACTTGCATTGTTTTTGTTTGTACAAAACCTTTTTAATTTAATGTAATCAAAATTATTTATTTTACCTTTTGTAAATTTTTTCTAACTCTTGCTTGGTTTTAAAATCTTTACTTTCCCAGAGATCTGACAAGTATACTATTCTGTGTTTGCCTAATTTTCTTATAGTTTCCTTCTTTATATTCAAGTCATTCACCCACTCTGAATTTATCTTGGTGTAGGGTGTGAGATGTTGATCTAAACCTAATCTCTCCCACATTGTTTTCCAAATTTCCCAGCAGTTTTTGTCAAATAGTGGATTTTTGTCCCAAAAGTTGGGCTCTTTGGGTTTATCATAGACTGTCTTGCTGATGTCACTTACCCCAAGTCTATTCCACTGATCCTCCCTTCTGTCTCTTAGCCAGTACCATATTGTTTTGATGACCCCTGCTTTATAGTATAGTTTAATATCTGATATTGCTAGGCCACATTCCTTAATGTTTTTTTTCATTATTTCCCTTGATATTCTTGATCTTTTGTTCTTCCAAATGAACTTTGTTATAATCTTTTTCTAATTCTGTAAAAAAGTTTCTTGGTAGTTTGATAGGTATGGCACTAAATAAGTAAATTAATTTGGGTAGAATGGTCATTTTTATTATGTTAGCTCATCCTACCCATGAGTAATCAATGTTCTTCCAATTGTTTAGATCTAGTTTTAATTGTTTTGGAAATTTTTGTAGTTGTGTTCATATAATTCCTGCATTTGTTTTGGTAGATAGATTCCTAAGTATTTTATATTGTCTATTGTGATTTTAAATGGTGTTTCTCTTTCTACCTCTTGCTGCTGTGATGTGTTGGAAATATATAGAAATGCTGATGATTTATGTGCATTTATTTTGTATCCTGCAACTTTGTTAAAGTTGTTGATTATTTCTACTAGCTTTATAGTTGATTCTCTAGGATTTTTATTTTTTTATTTTTTTTAAATCCTTACCTTCTGTCTTGGAGTCAATACTGTGTATTGGCCCCAAGGCAGAAGAGTGGTAAGGGTAGGCAATGGGGGTCAAGTGACTTGCCCAGGGTCACATGGCTGGGAAGTGTCTGAGGCCAGATTTGAACCTAGGACCTCCTGTCTCTAGGCTTGGCTCTCAATCCTCTGAGCTACCTAGCTGCCCCTCTAGGATTTTTTAAGTAGACCAGCATATCATCTGCAAAGAGTGTTAGCTCAGTCTCCTCATTGCCTATTTTGATACCTTCAATTTCTTTTTCTTCTCTAATTGCTACTGCTAGTGTTTCTATTACAATGTTAAATAACAGAGTTGATAATAGGCATTCTTGTTTCATGCCTGATCTTATTGGGAAGGCTTCTAATTTATCCCCATTGCATATGATGCTTGTTGATGGTTTTTAGATATATACTGTTTATTATTTTTAAGAAAGGTCTTTCTATTCCTATACTTTCCAGTGTTTTCAATAGGAATGGGTGCTGTATTTTGTCAAAGGCTTTTTCAGCATCTATTGAGATAATCATGTGATTTTGTTTGTTAGCTTGTTCATATAGTAAATTATGTGGATGGTTTTCTTAATATTGAACCATCCTTGCATTCCTGATATAAATCCCACCTGATCATAATGGATAACCCTCATGATCATTTGCTGGAGTCTTTTTGCTAGTATTCTATTTAAGATTTTTGCATCTATGTTCATTAGGGAGATTGTTCTATAGTTTTCTTTCTCTGTTTTTGGTCTGCCTGGCTTTGGAATAAGTATCATATTTGTGTCATAAAAGGAATTTGGTAGGATTCCTTCTTTGTTTATTATATCAAATAATTTGTATAGTATTGGGATTAGTTGTTCTTTGAATGTTTAATAGAATTCACTTCTGAGTCCATCAGACCCTGGTGATTTTTTCTTAGGGAGTTCTTTGATGGTTTGTTCAATTTATTTTTCTGATATTGGATTATTTAAGTATTCTATTTCTTTTGCTGTTAATCTAGGCAATTTATATTTTTGTAAATATTCATCCATATCACCTAGATTGCTATATTTATTTGCCATATAGACAAAATATTTTTTAATGATTGCCTTAATTTCCTCTTCATTAGAGGTGAGGTCTCCCTTTTCATCTTTGATACTGTTAATTTGGTTTTCTTCTTTCCTTTTTTTAATTAGATTTAACTGTACTTTGTCTATTTTATCTGTTTTTTTTTTTCAAAATACCAGCTTCTAGTCTTATTTATTAATTCAATAATTCTTTTACTTTCGATTTTGTTAATTTCTCCTTTGAGTTTTAGTATTTCTAATTTAGCTTTCATCTGGGGATTTTTAATTTGTTCATTTTTCTAGTTTTTTAAGTTGCATGCCCAATTCATTAACCTCTGCCCTCCCTAATTTGTTAATACATGCACTCATTGATATACATTTTCCTCTTAAAACTGCTTTGGCTGCATCCCATAGGTTTTGGTAAGAAGTCTCATCATTTTCATTGTCTTTAATGAAATTATTAATTGTTTCTATGGTTTGTTCTTTCACTAACTTATTTTGGATAATTGTATTATTTAATTTCCAATTAGTTTTTGGTTTGCCTCTCCGTGTATTCTTACTAAAAAGCATTTTTATATAACCTGATAAGGTTGCATTTGTTATTTATTTTCTGGTTTGCTTTATCTAGATCCTGATAGGGGAAGGTTGAGGTCACCCACTCGTATAGTTTTACTATCTATTTCGTCCTTGAGCTCCACTAGCTTCTTCTTTATAAATTTGGATGTTATACTGTTTGGTGCATACATGTTGAGTACTGATATTTCTTCATTGTTTATACTGCCTTTTATTGGGATGTAATTACCTTCCCTATCTATTTTAACCAGATCTATTTTTACTTTGGCTCTGTCAGAAATCATGATTTCTAGGGTGATTTTAAATGGTGTTTCTCTTTCTACCTCTTGCTTGCTGTGATGTGTTGGAAATATATAGAAATGCTGATGATTTATGTGC
>NW_025343182.1:0-6285 GCF_016433145.1 Gracilinanus agilis
CCTCTGTATCTACTGAGAAATGTAGCTTACCTTTTCCCCAGCTTTTCCCCCTTCACTCCTTCCTCCATATTTCTTTTTCTAACCTTCTTCCTCTTCTCTAGGGGATGGTAAGTTTCCTAATGGAAGGAGTAGAACCTTGAGAGAAAGAGAAGCTAAGTTCAAATCCCATCTCCTATAATTATTAGCTGTTGATCCTGGGGAAAATCACTGAACTTTCCTGGGCTCTAGCTTCTTTTCTGTGAAAGGAGAGGGTTGGACTCAATGACTCCTGAGCTCTGTCTACCTCAAAATGGAAGATCCTAGAATTGACTCCTCCCCTCCTTCCCCTTTCAGCTTGTCTTCTCCTTTCTTTCATCCAAGTCTTCCTCTCCCCCTCCTCTTCTAGCTTCTGACTCTCCCCTATCTCTTCTCTCTCTTCCCTGCAGCATTAATCCCTTCCCATCACAATTAGTGGAAACATTCCACAAACCTTGGAAACAGTGATGTCATCCTTGGCAACAGCTTGTAAACTTCAGAGTCACAGAACCTGTGTTCAAATGATGGCTCTGCCACTAACTGTGTAATGGAGATGGAGTTCTTCTGGCTCTCTATTCTCATCTGTAAAGTGAAAATCAGGACTCTTCAGGATTCTCTTATTTAGAATGATGTTTAGCTATCTCACCTGACTTTCTTATATTGCAGACTTTTTCAATTAAAGCAATGGAAAAACCAAACCTCAGATTTCATTCCATATCCTATATGTGTATATAATTTATCAGTAATTTCAAATTGTAGATCTGGTTGGCAGATTACTACACTTTCTTTAAAATTATGAAACCAACAGGTAGCAGAGGCAGAATATGAATCCAAATCTTTACTGAATCTCACTTTCTTCCTTTATCTAGTATGCTACTAACTCTTCTCTCTTTCTTTGCAAATAGAGAAACTGAGGCTAATGAAATTGGGAGCATCTTTCCCAAAGTCCTACAAGTGCCTCACACTCAGCTTAGGGAATTCAATAAAGATCCAATGCCCTCAAATCCCATCCATCTTCATTCTCTTTTGCCATGCTCCCTGCCCTGTAAATAAGCAACTGTGGCCTCCAGATAGACCAAGATCATTTCTCTAACACACATTAGACCTGGCCTTTGGAGTTTTTTCTGCAATGTACTTTTTCTCTGATCCATCCCACTCTCTCCACCGGCTTTCCCTTAGAATCAAGGAGAAAAATGGATGGGATCACCGCTAGGAATTTGATCATGTAAGCTGCCAAGGCAAAGTGGTCCTAATGACTTCCTGACTCTGGCTTCATTATTTATACAAGCTCTTTCTGACCTGAAGGACCCTAAGTCACTACCAGAAGCACCAACCTTAAAGCTGAATATTGGTGTAGATTATAACTATTTTAATGCTGTTTTGTTGCAGGGCAGGACACTGAGACAGAGGGTAGGGAGCAGTGACAGTTTGAGCAGCAGAACTGACCCTAGAATTCAGATCTGCTCAGTATTCTAACTTGACAAGAGAGGCTGCTTAATCTATAATCCAAAGCAGGGGGAACACAAAGCTGGTGGGAGGACAGATGTGCTCAGAGTAAGAGCAAGTGAAGGGTAGGGGCAGCCTCATAGATGAGGAGTTGGGTTTGATGTTAAGCCTACAAATCCAGGCCTGCCACTCTTGCCAGCCCATCATCCTGAGCTCTGCTGGGTGAGCCTTCCTTCTCCTAACCCTGCCAGGTTCTCACCTCCCTTTTAGTTACCTCTGAGACATGCTGTGGACCACTTCCTTCTTGTCACAGCCTGAAAGTTCATTAGAAAATACAAACTCACAAATATCCCTTCCCACAGTGTCAGCAGTGTGGGCGTCGGTCCCAGTTTCTGAACTAACCTTTTGCCTACTATATACTCTTTCCTAGTATCCTTTCATTTATTCTTCCTAGCTTCTTTCTTCCTCTCCCTCATCTTAGTCCCTCATCATCCACTGTCCCTTCTTTTTAGTCCTCCTCTTCTCTCCTTTCCCACCTCCAACATTGCTTCTTTCTAAGACCATTATTTTTTCCCTAAACATATTCTTTCTCCTCCTCCTTCCTCTTTCCTCCAATCCTCTCTCCTCTAAATTCAGCCCCCAAACTCTCTTCAATCAACTGTTTTTTAAAACTTTTATATTACATCTGAGAATTGATCATAAGTTTTGAGTCCATAGGAAAAGAGTAGCACCTGCTAGGCAACTGAGATTGAGTGACTTGCCCAGGGTCACAAAGCTTGGAAATGACAGAAGTCATATTTGAACCTAGCATCTCCCATCTTCAGGCCTGGCCCACCAATCCACTGAACTACCTAGCTGCCCCTTCTGCCACCTTTACACCTTCCTACTCTTCTTTCTCCAGACAGGCTTCCAGGTATGACACTTTGCTCTTAACTCCCTCCACCAACTTTCTTTCTCTTTTCCCTAACCCTAGCTCCTCTCCCTACCTGTTCCCTAGAGAATGTTAGGTTCCTTATTGGAAAGAGTAGAGCCTTGGGAGACAGAAGTCTTGAGTCTAATTATCATCCCTGGTCCTCATTATTTGTATAATCCTGGACAAATCACTGAACTTTCGTAGGCTTCAGCTTTATTTTCTTTCAAATGAGAGGGTTGGATTAGATGACCTCTGAGGGCCCTTCCTTCTCTAAATGAACAATTCTAGAGTCTAATCCTCCCCCCTTCCTCTTCTCATGTTTTCTTTTCTTTCTTTCTCCCCTCCCCATTCTTTCCACTTTCCTTCCTTTCCTTTCTTCACATCTTCCCCTCCTGCCTTCCCTTTTCCTTCTCTCTTTTCTTTCACCTGAGAATTAGTGGCACCATTCCCCAAACCTTGGAAACAGTGATGTCATCCTTGGCAACAGCTTGTAAACTTAGGAGTCACAGAATCTGTGTTGAAATGATGGCTCTGCCACTCACTGTCTGTGTGACCCAGAACAGATGGAGATGGAGTCCTTCTGGCTCTAAGTTGGCTTATCTGTAAAATCAAAATCAGGAATCCTCTGACATATCATCCAGTCTAACTCTCTTATTTTCAGAACTTTTTGTTGGAGCAATGGTTAGAACTAACCGTTCATCCTTTAGCCTGTACATATACATAATTCATTAGTAATTTAAAATTGGAGAGAGTCACTTGGCAAAATTCAGAGGATTACTAGCTTGTGCAAAATTATAAAACCAGGGTGTTTTTATATATAAGAGGCAGAATCTGAATCCAGGTCTTAGATTCCTAATTCTAAATTTCTCCTTTGGTCCAATAAGCTACAATCCTTCTCTCTAACTGGCTTTGTATGTGGAGAAACTGAGGCCAAGAAAGGGGGAGCACCTTGCCCAAAGACATACAAGTGCTTTAGAGGTAACTCTTGGAAGTAAGCAAGGATCCAGTAAGCTCCAATTTCATCCCTGTTGTGTCTACTTTATTGTGCTCCCTTCCCTATAAACAAGCAATTATGCTGTCCAGATAGACCAAGTAGAGCTTGCCTTTGTAGGTGTTTCTCTAATGAAATTTTTCTTGAACTATCCCATGCTCCCCAGTGGCTTCCTTTAGAATCAAATGGGGAAAATGGATGAGATCAGCATTATGAATTTGACCAAAGAAGCAGGAAAGCCAAATGGTCCCTGTGACTTCCTGACATTGGCTTCTTTATCTGTGCATATTCCCTCTGTCCTTAGGGACCCTTAGAACCTCCCCAAACCACAGACTTTCAGCAGAGCTGAATAGTAGTATAGATTCCAGCTATTATAATACCGTCCTATTATAGTACAGAACACTGGGACATGAGAAAGTGCCCAGTGACAGTTAGCAGCAGAGCTGACTCTAGAAACCAAGTCTACTAAATATTCTTACTTGGCAATGGGAGGCTGCTTGCTCTAGAACAGACAGGTGTGTTCAGAGTAGGAACAATCAATGGGCAGGGGGTAGCCCCATGTGTGAGGAATTGGGTTTAATGATAGGCCTTTAAATATCCAGGCTGGAGGCAGAGTTTTTAGACTTCCTGGTCAAGATGGTCAGAGTAAAAAGCAGCTGCTTAACCTCTCCTAAGTGAAATATACAGGACTCTTCAAGAAGACATAAAAACAAATCCAGAGGAACGAAGGGACCCCACAACAGGGCACAGCATTGGAGGTACGTGGAATTGGGGCATTTCCATGCTATAAATGGGGTAAAACAGCTCTCACTAAATCACGAGCTGAGCAGCCCCCTCCCCCACCCCACACCACCTACAATGCCAAAGCCAGCACACAAGAGTAGAGCAAGTTTGGGGCACCCATTAAATCCTTGGCAGCTACCTGGGGTCACCAGGGCCTGCTCCTGAGAGAAGCAAGACTTAAGACCCCAAGACAATAAAGAACTCGTGGACTTTGAACATAGACCTTGAGCGCAAGGCATGAGTGCGGGCTTGGACGCAAGTGCAGACACTGATCCTGAGCACAGGCGAGGACTCAGATCCTGAGTGCAGGCGCAGACCCTGAGTGGAGACCCAGTGCAGAGGGGTGCAAGACTGTGGAAGTAACACCCTGAGACTGTTAAAGGAGCCTTTGGCAGAGGAAGAAGCAAGGGGACCACCAGGAGGCTTGACCCTGAGAACAACTAGACATGAGACCTTCAGGAGCCTAAAGAGCGCAGATAGACCCTGAGGTGAGGATGAACCTGAGAGGGCGCAGGGCTAACAATGGCAAGCGAGAGACAAGAACCCCAAAAGAGAAAGATGACCAAGAAGAAATCTGTAACACTCTACAACTTTTACACAGATAAAATCCAGACAACAGAGCAAACAGCAGAGGAGAACAAACAAGTAATCATATCCAAACCTTCACAAAATAATGAAAACTGGCCACAAGCTACTGAAGAATTCAAATCTGAGATGATGAGAAAGATGGAAGCGATTTGGCAAGAGAAGTGGGAAATAGCTCAAAAGGAAATTAACAGGTTAGAAGACAGAAACACCCAATTGGAGAAAGATGCCCCAAAATCAAATGCAATGGTAAGCAAATTGGAAACCAAAATCTGGCAAGAAAATAACAGTTTAAAAGGCAGAATTTCAAAATTGGAAAGTGAGGCAAGTCAATTGAACACCAGAAATGACCAGATTGAAAAGGAAAACCAAAAGATTATAGCCAAAAACCAGTCCCTAAAGGCTAGAATTGAGCAATTAGAAGCTAATGATCTCTCAAGACAGCAAGAACAAATAAAACAAAGTCAAAAGACTGATAAAATAGAAGGAAACATGAAATATCTCAATGAGAAACTGACAGACCAAGAAAATAGGTCTAGAAGAGACAATCTGAGAATCATTGGTTTTCCTGAAAAAGCAGAAATTAATAGAAATTTGGACTCCATACGAAAAGAAATTATTCAGCAAAATTGCCCTGAAGTTCTACAACAAGAGGGCAATATAGACATTGAAAGGATCCATAGATCACCCTCTACACTAGACCCAGAAAAGACAACCCCCAGGAATATATAATAACCAAATTGAAGAGCTTCCAACTAAAAGAAAAAAATTTACAAGAACCCAGAAAGAGATAATTCAGATATAAAGGAGCACCAATCAGGATCACACAGGATCTGGCAGCCTCCACACTAAAAGACCGCAAGGCTTGGAATAACATATTCAGAAAGGCAAGAGAACTGGGTCTACAACCAAGGATCACCTACCCATCAAAACTAACAATATACTACTTCCAGAGGAAAGTTTGGGCATTCAACAAGATAGAAGATTTCCAAGTATTTGCACAGAAAAGACCGGGATTAAATGGAAATTTCAATACGCAACCACAAAAACGAAGAGAAACATGAAAAGGTAAATAAGAGACAGGAAAGAAAAAAAATCTTATTTTTAAATTTGCCTCTTTAAAGGCTTCAATATGATCTAATTATTTGTATTCCTATGTGGAGAAATGTTATGTATAATTCTCTGTAAGGAACTCTATTCACTATTATAGTATTCACTATTATAGTAATTAGAAGATTTATTCATAGGGAGAGGTTGGAATACTAAATGGTCTAAGATGATATGGGGGTGGGAAAGAGGGGGGTGAATAGTAGAGGACACCAAAAGAATCTTGAATGAATAAGAAAAATAGGATATTCTATTACACACAAAGAGTACGTGGGAAGGGGAAGGGATACATACTATTATAAGAAGCAGAGGAAGAGAGCATTAAGAGGTAATATTTAAACCTTACTCTCATTGTAATTAACCCTGAGAGGGAAGAGTAGCTTTATCCATTGGGATATAAAACTCTATCTAACCCTACTGAGAAAGTCAGAAGGGATAAACCAAG
>NW_025343183.1:0-1007 GCF_016433145.1 Gracilinanus agilis
ATAGAGATCATCCATAGTCAAAGAGACCTTCTTTAGCACATAAATCCTTCCTGTGGTTAATAAAATCCTCTCCCTACTTCAGTTTGCAGCTGCCAAGATTAGAGCCAAATTGATCTATCTAACATTCTTCAGTTGTTTATCTGCCTAAGAAAATGGATTTCCAACTCCAATTGCATCATAGTATGCTTTATCATTGCAGTAATCACTCATGATAACCTAATTTAATATTTCAGACATTGTTTTAAAAAGTAATTAATGAGGCTTCCGGGTTAAGATGGCGGCAGAGTAAGAAGCAGCTCTAAACCTCTCCTGACCGAAACACACAAAACTCCTCAAGGGGACATAAAAACAAGTCCAGACGAACGGAGGAACCCCACAACAGGACACAGCGTGGAAGGTACGTGGAATCGAGACATTTCCAAGCTAAAAAGGGCTCTCACTCAAGCGCAAGCTGAGCAACCGCCCCACCCCCACCCCCTCCACACTCTCCTATAGCTCTGAACCCAGCTAAAAAGAAATAGAGCAAGTATGGGGCACCCATCGAGTCATCAGCAGCTCCGGGACCTGTTCCTGAGAGCAGCAAGACTTAGGACCCCATTAAGTCAAGAACGCACGCGAAATCTGAGCGCGCGCGCGGGGAGCAGACGCTGGGAGCGGAGCGCCGGCTGAGCAGAGGCGTGGGTGGAGGTAAACACAACCAGGAACTAAAGCCTAAGTGGGGAACCAGTGCAGACGGGTATACGACTGTGGAAGTAGCGCCCTGAGACTTGTAAAGGAACTTCCTGCAGAGGTTCAAGCAAGGGAATCCACCAGGGGGCTTGACCTTGGAAAAAACTAGATCTCAGTCCTCAGGAGCCAATAGATCTCAGACAGACACTGAGAACGAGGATAAACCTGAGAAGCTGCTGGGCTAATGATGGCTAACCAGTTACAGGAAATTCAGAAGAGAAAGAATAATAACAAAAAAAAGAAGTCTCTAACACTCGACAGCTTCTACACAGAGAAAA
>NW_025343184.1:0-7680 GCF_016433145.1 Gracilinanus agilis
TTTTTAAGCTCTTCCAGACTCTGTCCAATCCATACTTTTCTTTTGGACTTTGTGTGTTTCCTTTGCTTGTGCTGTCCCTTTCTGTGTCTGAACCTTACTCCATAAAAATTCTTAGAGGTAGGTGCTTTTTTTGTTGTTTGCTCATTTTTCCTACTTAATTATAGGTAGAATTTTCTGGGAAGTTGGGGTGTCCTCTTAAACTTTAGTTCTTCCTTGATGCTATTTTCAGCTTATTTTTGGGGTTTTTCACCGCTTGCTGATTCAATTGACTCCAGATGTCAGCTTAAAGACTTTTCTCAGGCTTAGGTGTAAGCTTTTGATCTCACTGAACTTTATTAGGTCAGGGGCTGATAAAATTCTAGCCCCAGGCTCAAGTTTTTGGTCTCAAGTTGTTCTTGATTCAATCAGGCATAGATTGCCCTGACCTGGAGTTCTACCCTTAGTTTTGGGCAAAAAGATCCCAGGGAGAAGGGGGCTTACTCTGAGAACTGTGTCCTTACCCCAAACCATGGATTATGTCTTCACCTGAATGGGATTCCTGGCTTTGTTCTGGGCCTATGGGGATCTTCAGTCCAGATTGCTCTGGACTGGGACAGGTTTGAAATTTCAAGAGGTATGGGTTGGTTTGGATCACTATTTGCTCAGAGTCTGACAGTTAACTATGACAGCAGATTTGGGGTGGTGGTGGGTGTGGTTTGCTCTTGGCTTTCTCTTCATTCCTTGCTCAGTTTCTTTTTTGAAGATTGCTTCTTTCATTCATGTTCATTTTGTGGCAATTTTTAATCTTGATCAGAGAGGATTTTCTTGGTGATATGGAGCTGCTGCTCTGGTTACTCCTCCATCTTGGCTGCACCCCTTTTTAATGATGCAGCAAATTCTTCCTGATCAAATGAATGACCCTTTCTTATTCATTTTCATGGGTTTTTCAATTTTATTTGGCTTCAAAGGAGGCTTCTAAGTATAATGCTAATAATCCCCAATTATATGCTGGTTATTAACTTTATCATGCCAATTTATAAATGAACATTTCAGCAAGATTTATGTCATTGTTAGGCCTGGGAGGCTGACTGGGTATAAGAACTGATAAAAATAGCAGCACCTACTCAAGAAGAACTAAAAACAGTAACTAAATGTTGGGAAGATCCCAACCAATAACATCTGCTGAACGAATGAGAGGAAGACTCTCAAACAATAGCAAATATCCAGCCCCAAGTTCCTACTCAAACCATATAAGACTGGCTAGGCCCCTCATTCAGGGGTCCCCATTTTGCCTTGAAGGTGGTGGGACCCGAGCTCGAGCTTGCAATAAAACAGTACCTCTTGCTTTTACATCATCTGGTATGCCTCCTAATTTGGGAAAACATCATAACTATTCAAAGAAATTGATTACCAGTTTTGTCGATTTCATTGTCACAATAGCCATGGAAATACTCACTTGACACTTCCAGTTAAATGGTCATATAATAACTGAAGTAGATATATGTAAATCCCAAACTGAAGTACATATGCATGTATCCCAGTCTTTTAGGCAATTTTATTCTAATTGTGGTTTTCATAGGCCCTGTTTATACATATTTTCTTAGTTCAATCTTTATTGAGATCCTCTTTAGATTCTTTTCTCTGGGGGGTGTGAATAAAGATATATTTTTATTCACACCCTATATATATATGAATATATTCACACACCTATATATATATACATATATATATAAAGATTGAACTGGGAAGATATACATATACAGGATTGCTTTTCTGATACAGACTTTTCTGAAACTGTTTAAACTTTTGAAGTTCTTTTAGAAAATTACATTGTCTACATGGAATCTTATGGCCTGGTGGGATATGATGAGCCCCAAGTTTAGGAATAGCTTGTAAATTGGAGACCCCCAAAGCTTGTGCTTGTTCCCTGTTCCCTTGAGAATCCACCCTGAAGGGAATCTCAAGCTAGCAAGTTTCAGACTGAATAATTGACCTTAAAGTAAATGCTAAATTATCATTGTATCAGAGACCCTTTCCCAGAAAGACCTAAACCTGGGCAAGGACTAACTTTTAGTATCCATTGAAAGTAGCCCCTTCCCTTACACCCTAGCCTCTGGCTATGTTTCCTTTCCCTAGCTTGACTGTATCTAGACAGTATAGTTTGAACACTTTAGTTTCCTTGTAGCTATGGATATATCAATCATCTTTCCCTGCCCCTGGATATATAGGTTCCCCAAATTTTTTTGTTCTTTGGAATCATCATCTAGTATCATGGCACTTCCAGGGGGCAGAGCCCAGGGCATTTAGAGTTCAATCCTCAGACTCTGCATGAGTGTGTAGCTGTATAGAGGCCTACTCAGCCCTGTGACTCCTGTCCTTAATTAAAGAGTGGCTTTTCTGACTATTTAATAGATCTGTGTTTTTTCCCAGGCAACAACATGTAGAAACAATTTTTTATAATTGATAATCTGAGATTTTGTTATTAGGATTCTATTTGTTACTCTCTGCCCCTTCTTTGAAGTGATAGTTTCCTTGTGCAAGAAACAAAGTTTGTAGCAGAGTCTTTGGCCAGTCTCAATCCAGAAGAAAATAATTTTATTTGAAGAAGTGGTCTTTGGTAGTGTAATGGAATAGTCTAGGTGCCAGTCACCTTAGGGCTAATGGTAGCAGCTTTGCTAAAAAGAGGCAACTTTCACAGTATAGTTGCAGCTTCCACTATTTGTGGATCAGGCCTGGTTGGCATATTTATTGAGGTCTGGGAGCTTGTCACCTCTCATTCCAGAGAAATCTTCACTTTCCCAGAAAACACTAGAAGGTGGGCATGGACAAATTTAGATGGATATATGTTTTGGGGTTTGTTGTCATAGAGAATTAAGAATATGCACAATTTTGGGGGATTCTTCTGGAAAGCCAGGATACCCAGTGCACAGGTTCTATGCTTTGTCCACCATGTTATCCTTTGCGGGATTGTGGGAGAGGTCTCGCTGCCTTTCTGGAATGAGAACATGAGAGAGGGAATGCAGAGAGGGGAATGGAAGAAGGGAATGGAAGGCTACTATAGGTAATTAATTTGTCTTTCAGTTCTAAGAACAATATGAATAATTAACAAAACAAATCAGGCACAAAGCTGATGCCTACTGTAGAATATTACACAAAATGGGTAATTAGTTAATCTGCAATTCTTGTTTGACCAATGCTGAAACCACAGGTTTTGCAGTTGATGTTTAACCAGTATTAACTAGTAAGACATGCAGGATTTTAGAGTATGAGGGTCTCATTTGTATTATTAGTCTTTACTGCCCAGTGTCAACCCATATTTGATATATTCTATCGGTATTGTGGAGGAATACCGATTTTCATATTGCTCATTCCATAAAAAAAATCCATCACTATTTAAAAAAAACACAACACAAAACTCAAGGCAGAAATACATTAAAAAATGGTATGCTTTGCTTAGCAAAGACTTTGAATTCTTTCAAAAAGAAGGAGAATGGAAAAAAATTTATTGGGAAAGCAAGTTAAAAATCAACGATTCTTTCCTCAGAGGTTGAACTGCACACGGTGGAACTGAAGAACGATGTTGATAAAACTCAGGAACAATCATGTTTGGACACTAGGTATTAAGTATAGATCAAGGAGGGTACTACAGCCCTTTTCAAGTCAGCAACTTCCCTTAAACCCACAGCCGCTGTTTTGAGGAGTGTGTTGGGAGGGCCAACTATCTTGCACAGCAGAGAACCTCCACTCTCTAGTCATCTGATCCAATGAAAGGCCAGGATTGGAAGCTTACGTCACGAGTGCATGCGCGCTTCCTGTAGGTAACCCATTCCACTCCTACCCCAAACCCCACCCAGGTTAATCGAGGTTGACCGTCCGGAGAGCTAGAAGACTCTTCTTTCCAGAGGTCTTTCTGGCGGGATTTATGTGCTGGCGGACATTTTTACAATCCTTTCATTGATTTCCACAGTGATAAATTCCTCAGCTTCCCAAACTTCCGTCAAATCTGCTTCGCCCTAGCACAGATCATGCAGTAACTCCGGCTTACCTTTCCCTTCGTCTCTCTGCAGTTTCGGATTGGCTTTTGCTTTGTAATCGCAGCTATGGTGGTGCCCTATGCTGAGATAACCGAGGAGGGAAGGACTAGGACAGTGAGCTTTAAAGATGGAGGCAAAGAAGATTAATCGCGGATCCCAGCTGTCCTGGACCCTTCCGGCGCCATTCTCTTGTTCTCTACGCAGTATGCTCCTCCCCACCGATCTATTTTTTTTCACCGATTTTGTGTACTGGGGACTGTATGTATTTTTACCATTTACTTTATTGTAGTCTTTGTATCACTAAGTGGCGCAGTGAATAGCGTGAAGCCAGAAACCACAGAAATCTTTAGCTGTGTGACCTTTGGAAGGCATTTTATTTTGCTTGCCTAAGTGTCCTCATCTGTACAATGAGCTGGAGAAGGAAAAGACAAACCATTCTAGTATTCATGCCAAAAAACCCTTAGTGGGATCAGGAAGGATCGGACCCAATCAAAAAGCAAATCATTATTTAGTTTTCTGAGTTCTGCTTGATTCACCCTGAATTGACCCTTAGGGATCTTTACATGACTTTCTGTACGGTTCACACGTATTACAGCACACATTCGTGTGTCACAAGTCTTTAGCCCTTTTCCTCTTGTACATGTACGTTATTTTCCTTTCAAAGGTATCAGAAAAGTATTGCTCTATACATTTTGGAATCTAGAGATATGTTTTTAAAAATTGATATCTAATTTGTGGCATCAGTCTAGTATTTGAGACGCTAGTTAAATGGCTAGACATTGGTTGTCATTATTCAAAATTGCTTTCCGAAATGGCCACCACTTGTATATTTGAATGTATCATTGTGCCTATCTTTAAGTAACTCTTCCTCAATTACTCTTATTATTTTGGATCCTTTTTTACCTGTTGACAGCGTTTGAGGGAAAATCTTACTGGTTCTTTTGATATGCATGTCTCTTAGTAGTGAGGATTTGGAACATTTTTCAGGTTGTTTGAATAATTTGAGGTTTTGTCAGAATTTGTTTATATTTTTTACTATCTTGGGGATTATCTCTGCGCATAATTTGTGTATATATATATATATATGCTTAAATATTCACACCAGTACATATTTGTATAAAATAATTATTACTTAATTTACTTTGGCTAGGAAACCCTTGTCAGAGACATGGGATTCAGAATTTATTCCCATTAGAGAGCCTTATTCAGCTATATTAATGATGTCCCTGTAAAAGCTTCTCACTGTATCTTGTTTAGTTTAGAATTTTTTATTTTTTTAGCTAGAGCTGTGGAAGGTTTGTAATCTGTCAAAGTACTTTTTGACTTATTTAGGTTTTTAAAAAATCAAATTAGAGGTTTTTGCCTTCATAAATGATGATTTCTACTTTACCAAAGAGTGAGTAATTGAATTCTAGTGTTTCTATCTCCCTTATTTTTTGGAGAATCATATAATTTGAGTTCTGGAAATACTTTTATTCCCACTTAGCCCTTATTTCTTTTCAACATTTCTCTGGGTATTTTAGAACTATTGTTCTAATGAATTTTATTATTTTATTAATTTCTGTAATGTGACCTCTGCTAATTAGATATCATTAAAATATAAATTAATATGGATAATATAATTTTTATTGTATTGGAATTCATGACAGCACTTGAACATTATTCGCTATCTATTTGTAATTGCTTCTACATCTTAAGTTTAGAATAGTTTTTCTACTTAGAGCTGTGAGAGGTATATAATTTGTTTCACTTCTGGTTTTTTAACAATAGGTGTTTCAGTGTCCTGATTCATATGGATTGAAATGTGAAGGGTGTCATAAAAGATAGGCCTAATTCTAATTAGATGTTTATTTGATTTAGTCTAAAGTTTTTTGTGGACATGGGGAAATGAATTTCCAGATAATTGCATGCAAAAACATACAAATATGTTCTGTGTCTATTTAGGTGATGATTTCCTTTTCTCTGATGACTTCCTGAATTTTGTTACTATTATATTGAAATGTTTTTCGTGTTTGTGGTTTAGAAGTGCCTTATCTGGAATTTCATTTCTTTTTATTTCCCTCTTCTTTTTGTCTTGGAATTGGAATATTATACAATTCCTTTTATAAGATTTCCAACATTTATTATAGATTAGACTGTGGCATAATTTGTTTGGGTTGACATTTGTTAACTCCCTAAGAAATTGCCTTTCATTGATATTTTTTCCAGTTATAAGTCTCTATTTAGTTGGAACATACCAGACCTGCTGATGGTAATTGTGGGTTCAGGAGATGGAGTGGGAAACATGAACAGATTTTATGGGATAGGGAGGACCAATAGGGAGGTAAAATTTATTTCTTCACAGCTAGTATTTTGTAGAGAAAATAACTTAGGCAAAAGGTAAACTTTTCACATACACATCATTCTTTTACAATAGTTTTTCTCATCAAATCTTAGGCAGAGTTTTTTGTAAGCTAATAAATCAATAGGTAAATATGTAACCATCTAACCCAGATTTTCTAGAAAAATGTTTGCTTCAGTGGGTTTAGAAAGAACAACCAGTTTTCAACCTCAGGTGAGATCATAGATTTAGCTATGTATCTGATTTTAGCTAGACTATGGCTTTGATTTTACTGGGTAAAATTTCACTATGGCTTGGATTTAAAAAAATCTATTCTCTCCGCAGCTTTGCTGGATAGAATTAGCCTTTGTGATCTACAGGAACAGGCATTCATTTTCACCTTTTTTGCATGCTCTGGCTTTGAATTGTTTTTTTTTCTGACACTTAAAATGGATTATTTGGAAGTGTGCATTTACAATTTTTAAAAAAACCCATTAGTATGGGCGTTCCTTTTTGAATAGTTCTGAGTCATCAAAGAGTTTCATAGAATGTAGAATGTTTTATTCATAGAATCTTTACTTATTCTTTATCAGGTGATAATTCATTCAGATAAGCAAATTCTACAGAATATATTATGGTCATATCATCTGTAAAATTCAATAAAATTTTTTTTTTCTCATGAGAAGAGCCCTAGTAGGAAATCTTAATTTTGCAAGTTTATATGTTTTTTTGGAACTCCTCAACAGAAATTCAATTCTTCAGTTCTTAGTGGTATCTTTTTATTTTTTCTTTATATTGATGCCTCCTCAGTAGATTCTTTAATTACTAATTTCTTAAAAGAAAAAAGAAAACCCATCTCAATTATCAATAGATATTTTTACTTGTTAATTCCCTCTTCCCCCCTTTTACAAGACTATACCATTAAAGTGACCTCTGGAATATTTATCTGGAATTTTTCCTTCTGGATTTGTCATTATTCCTTTGGACCTATAGTTCTAAAGGATACTTAATTATCATTTCTTCTGTGGAAACCTATTGAAGGAAATCTATATTTTATCACTTTCTGTGGGATTTTTTTTAATAATATGGAATTTTCCCCTGACTCAAATGGAATTTCATTTTTTTCATCTTGATGAATCTTCATTCGGTGATAGAATTTTTCTTGTATCCTCTTTTGGCTTGTATCATTTTTTAAATTTTTGGGTTAGATTTGAATTTACATTTTGTTATCTAGATTTTTAATGTTTCTGTTATCCATCATCACATGAACTACTTGAATTAGTTAACATGTTTATGTGACTTTTGATTTGTCCCTTCCCTTCCCTTCCCTTCCCTTCCCTTCCCTTC
>NW_025343185.1:0-6360 GCF_016433145.1 Gracilinanus agilis
GAACAAAGCAGACTCCCAGGTTCCCAACCACCAGCCCCCAGACTTCTCACTCACCAGCTTCATAGCATCTGGGCCAGAGAGGTAACTGTTTCACGCCCCCCCCCATCCTCTTCCTCCTGCTCCTGACTCCTCTCTAAGGCCCGACCCTGGAGAGCAAACCCCCTGCATAGGCCTGCATTGCAGTGCCTCATCCATCCACCAATCAGCAGCAGCAGCAGCACCTCCCCCTCCCAGATAAAGGATGCAGGAGAAGAAAGATGCCGAGCTGGGGACCCCAGCCGTCTCCTAGGCAACAGGATTCGAGGAGTGAGACCATGGAGAGCTGGAGAGGCTGAAGAGAATCACCAAAATGGCCAGGGTCTGTGGAATGGCAAGGCTCCCGCAAGCAGCAACTACTAGTATTGTCACTTACCTCATTTTACAGACGAGGAAACTGAGGCTTGGAGACCCACCCTTGTGGTCTCCCGCCTCTGCCAAGGGAGGGAGGGGATGGCTGTTGGAGCCAGAGGAGGTGTGAGGAACCCGTGGAAGGAATGGCTGTGTTGAGGGGCCCTGGGACAGGGGGGAGGGGAGAGAAAACAGCGGTGGGTGCTGAGACATTGTGAGCAGGGCCAAGGGAAGGGAGGAAAGCCCCGTATGTCAGATCTGCCCGGCCCACGTGGAAATTCCTGGAGAGAACCCCAAGTTGCAGGACTAGCTTGTGGGAGACCCCAAGGCTTGTCCCTGGTCCCTGTTCCCCTGAGAAGCCGCCCAGAAGGGAAGCTCAGGCCAGCAGTTTCAGCCTGAACAAAGGACCTTAAGGGAAGTGGCAATAGCCAACAATGGCCATTAGGTGGGGCTAAACCCAAGCCCAAGCCCAAGCAGCTCAGCAGCCTCCCAAGATCTCTGGGGAGAGGCTTCTGGAGACCAGAAGAGGCATAGCCCCACCTGCCCGATTCCCTTCAGGGTGGATTCTCCAGGGAACAGGGAACAAGGACAAGCTCGGGGGTCTCCCGCTTACAAGCTAGACCTACAACTTGGGGTTCATCAGATCTTACTAGGCTACAAGTTCGGGGTGTCTACAAGGGGGCTCCTTTTTCCTAAAGACTTAAAAGGAGGAAAAATGCAGGTCATAAGGAAAACCTGGCAGAACGTGGGTGCCCAAAAGGGGGGAAGCACCACATCAAATAAGGATTCTACGCAGCATTTTTAATAAACAAGGTTCAGATAGAACACTCTGCTGCTCCCCAGTACCAGTAAAGTTCATACACTTTGAAGCCTCAAGGCAGGAAAGAATGAGATTAGAAAAGCTGTTGTGCCTAGGCATGCTACGGAAGTCACCTAGCGACTGGGCCCAAGTCCAGTGGTAAAGGGGGCCTTACTGCCAATGAATAGCTACTCGGGAAATTGAAATGGGTACCCCGAACTCAGTTAGTTAAGGCTAGAATTCAGTTAAATCGGGAGATCCCGTGTGACTGCCCCAACAGGAGAATTCTATTCACAAGGACTTTTATCTATAGACTTTTTACATTGGCTGACTCGGTTGCATGGTTATTTTTTCGTGCAAAGTGATAGTTAATGGGAGTAAAGGTCTAAGCCATTTAAGCATGATTATAGGGAAGTAGTAGTTCAAGGTGGATGAAACCACTTTTGGAAATCCCCAGCATGTCAACCTCCCCAAAGGGGGGCGTGCGAGACCTTCACAATTAAGGAAAGGGAGAAGCACCGTTAAGCTAAGGAACTCGGGGAGTTCATTTTCATTTGGGCCCATTTCCTTCTGACTTTCCAAATTGCTTTGAAGCAGAGATTGTCAGGCAGTTTTAAAAAATATGATTTAGGGGTTTTTGTAATAGAATATTTCATTGGAATTGACTTGGTATTGGATGATATTTTAATTTGGGGCCCCAAACGGGGGAAGGGCTGTCCACGTGGAATCTAGACCCCGAACTCGTGGCCTGGTGGGATCTGATGAACCCCAAGTTTTAGATTTGGCTTGTGAGTTGGAGACCCCCAAAGCTTGTGCTTGCTCCCTGTTCTCATGAGAATCCGCCTTGAAGGCAATCTCAGACTAGCAGCTGCAGACTGAATAATGGACCCTGGGGAAGATGCTAAATAATCCTTTCTTAAAATTATTATTAAAACCCTTCCCTTCTGTCTTGGAGTCAATACTGTGTATGGGCTCCAAGGCAGAGGAGTGGTAAGGGTGGGCAATGGGGGTCAAGTGACTTGCCCAGCTGGGAAGTGTCTGAGGTCAGATTTGAACCCAGGACCTCCCGTCTCTAGGCCTGGCTCTCCATCCACCGAGCTACCCAGCTACCCCAGTTAAATATCCTTTTGTCTTAGGTAGTCTTGCCCATCGTATCAGAGACCCTTTCCCAAGAAGCCACACCTGGGCAGGGACCAGCCTTTAGTAACTGCTGTAGGTAGCCCCTTCCCTTACCCCCAGCCTCTGGCTAGCATTCCTTTCCCAGGCTTGATAGTATCCTGTCAGTATGATCATATCGATCATCTTTCCCAGCCCCAGGATCTTCCCAAATGGTATAGAGGTTCCCCAATTTCTTTTGTTCCCAGGAGTCATCATCTAGCTCGGCGGCACTCCCAGAGGGTCAGGGACCAGAGCAAGCAGTGCTCAATCCTCAGATTCTGCATAGGGTATGGAGGGGCTCTGAGTGGAGGCCTAGTCAGCCCTGTCCCCCCTTTTCCTTAATTAAAGAGGGGCTTTTCTGACTATTTCATAGTTCTGTGTTGTTTCTAAGTTGACAAATGGAGGTTCCCCACGGAGATTCCGCAGTCCCAGCTGCCTGAGCCGCCCCGCTAAGGAGGACCCCAAGGCGTGAGGCACCCACACGGCCCGTGTAGGGTTGAGTCAGGAGTCCTGTTAGCAGATGGGCCAGGTAAGTGGCTCTCGGATGGATGTATTTGGGAGTGAGCCACTCTTTAGTTAAGGGGAGTTAAGCAGCGATCTGTAGTCTTACAGAGAATCGCAGAACCAGAGCTGGCGGGGGTGGGGATCTGGATTTGGGGAACAGCATGTCTGTGGTCCCAAGAGGATGTGGGGGCAGCCGGCAGCCCAAGGAACCACCTAGCGATACAGCTGAGAGTTATATGTTTTCAGAGTATGGATCTGGTGAAAATATTTAAATAAGTGGCAGATGGTCCCAAGGTAAATGGGCCAAAATGGCGTCTAGTTCAACCCACTACAAGCTCCGAGCTTGACTAGGTCTTTAGGGGGGGTGTGTGTTGTTGCATGTGAAGGTGAGCGAATCAGTGTCTGGACTAGAAGAGCAAGGCGCTAGTTCAGAGGTGTGAATGGCTGGCTGAAAGCTTTGAGGGAAGCTGAGCTGGAGTGGGGGAGCCTGGATGGACATTTAAGTCAATTAAATGGAGAAAGTTGCTTCATGAATGGAAATGCCCCGCTTAAGGGTTTAAAGTTTAAATGGTTGTAAATTTTTGTGAAAGAGCTTCTCACAGAAGCTTAAAGAACTGAAGTTCTGGATTTCTTCTCACCTCTCCAGGTTTTGCTTATATTGTATTTGTGATGTGTTTAAAGAAGGACCCACTAATCACCTTAATGCTGGTGATTTAAGTGTCTAAAAGTTGTGTTAACAGTTCATTCCTCCCCAAAGCTGAAGAGAGGAGACAGGAGGGGGCGGTCTGGATAGGAGGATGTCCGGCAAAAGGCAAAAGGCAAAAGGCAAAAGGCAAAAGGAGGTCCAGAAATTCCTAACTTTAAAATTCGAATCTTTTCTTCCCCGTTTGGGTAGTGTGTGAAATGTTGCACACCAAGTGCGCTTAATGTTTTCATAATGTGGGTAATGAGATGCATTTATTCTAGATGTTAACTTGGGTATTTGAGTCAAGCTGTTCTTTGTTTCCAGAGAGCAGGGTTTTTCTGACTAACGTGTGTTCTGGAAGTAAAGAAAGTCCATTTGTGGTCATTGTGTCAGTGTAAAACGACAAGACATGGTTGGGGAAAGACCTTGCTTTAAATGGGAAGGAAACTGAAGGATTTTAAACTGACCGACAATTTCCTCTGAAGGCGCCGCTTTAGCCTTAGGCCAAAAGGAAGGCTTTTGAGGCCAGGCTGAGAGAAAGGTCATTTGGAGCCAAGGACAGAGTAAGAAGATAGAAGGGAATGGGACAGGAATTCTGATTCGAAGGTCATTTTTAGCTTTTCCTCAGTGATCCAAAGTTTGGGGTTGAGAGAAGTTTTATGGGTTTTCCTTTTTGAAAAAGTAAAGGAATCATGAACGAGAGCCTGATTTTCCGAGTTTTTGAGGTGAATTTCCAGAGTGCAACCATTACAGGTAAGTGTTTGTTTTAAAAGACCAGCGAATCCTGGTTCCTTTGGGGAATTAAGTTTTCCTTTTTTAAGTGGAGACAACTAATCCGATTTGGCATTTATTTATTTCATGAGCATTATTTTTCTGATAGATGATCATGGGCACTTGACCGCTATTAGAGAAAGGAATTCCCCACCTGGGAAAATGCCTGAGAAATTTCTAGGGATGCCCTGCATCTGGCCGCTCTAGTTCTGGAGTGTGGGGGAAGCGATTAGAACTTACTATGGTTGCGTTTACTAGATTTATCATTAAAGGGAATTTATTCAGAAGCTCTGGAGCACTATTGATTTGAGACACCACTGGACAAGACTTCCCTGCAGCCTAGAATCTGAAGGATTCTCCGAAGAAGACACCTATGAGAAATCCGAAGGAGCCCCAAGAGGTCACTGGAACCCCTAAGTATCGCCTTTCTTAATGCTTTCATTTGGCCTTTCAGATTTCTGTAGCAGACAAAAACTTGGCCATTTTCGTATATTTCCCCTGAGCAAAATCCCTTTGATAAGGAGAGAACGTAGAAGGAAGAGAGCCATTCCCCAAATATTAGCTAAAGCAGGCAAAGTTTAGAATAGCAGCATTTTACTTTGGTAAGAGGCTCGAAAGGAATAACAGCAGAGGGCTAGTTCAGTAGTCCAGAACGTGTCTGGCTCAAAGTAGTATCAGAAGAATTCAGGAAGGAAAGGATGGAGCCTAGAAGTAACTGTTAATAACCAAAGCTAACTGAATTTCGCCCCTGAGAACTGCCATCCAAGGGCCAATTGTATGGGAAGACAATTGGGGAAAGAAATGCTATGGAGGAAAATCGGTTATGGATGCAGTCACAAGGCGAATGGAAGGGCCGAGAAATGGCTCAGCCGAGTTTCTGCCAACTTCTACAGGTGGCTGCCGATCATTGCCAACTTACGCACGGCGTGAATATTCCAAATCAGGGGAGCTTTTCTCCCTCATTTTAAGTCACTTCCCACTTTTCTCCTGTTATAGCAATTTTCTGTAATCATATGATGAAGGAAGCCTGAGAAAGGCGAGGCCTAGAATATGGGAATTGTGAAGGCAAATAGACATTTTTAGCATTATGAATGGGTAAACAAGGTCAAAGAGGTCCCTTTTCCTAAAAGGAGGAAGAATCTAGGTCATAAGAAAACCCGGCAAAACATCAGTGTCAAAAAGGGGGAAAGCAACACATATAAGGAGTAGATTCTAAGAAGCATTTTTTTTAAACCCTTGTACTTCGGTGTATTGTCTCATAGGTAGAAGAGTGGTAAGGGTGGGCAATGGGGGTCAAGTGACTTGCCCAGGGTCACACAGCTGGGAAGTGGCTGAGTCCAGGTTTGAACCTAGGACCTCCTGTCTCTAGGCCTGACTCTCAATCCACTGAGCTACCCAGCTGCCCCCTAAGCAGCATTTTTAAACAAGGTTCAGATAGAACACTGAATGGCTCCCCAGTACCAGTAAAGTTTATACATCTTGAAGCCTAAAGGCAGGAAACAATGAGATAAGGAAACCTTTACTGAAATCACCTATAGACTAGGCCTAAGTCCAATGGTAAAGGAGCCCTTATTGCCAATGAATAGATACTCAGGAAATTGAAAAGTGAACCCCAAAGTTAAGTTAAGGAGATCCCATGTCACTGTCACAGCAAGAGAATTATTTCCACAAGAATTTTTATCTACAGACTTTAAGCCGACTCAGTTGCAACATTATTTTTTCATACAAAGTAGTAGTTTATAGGAGTAAAGGTCTAAGCTATTTAAGCATGATCATAGAAAAGGTGAATGAAAAGTTCCAAATCCCAAAGGGGGGGGGGAGCGTGTGAGAGCTTTTAAAATTAGGGAAGGTTAGAAGCATTTTTAATCTTGAGAATTTGGGGACCGAATTTCAATTTTGAGACTTTTAAAATTTGACTTTTAAAAAATTGTTTGGAAGTTGAAATTGTCATACAGTTGTTAATATGATTTTAGGATTTTTGTAATAGAATATTTAATTAGAAGTGACTTGGGATTGGATGACACTCATGTGAACTGTTGGCCACAGAGAGGGGAAG
>NW_025343186.1:0-7106 GCF_016433145.1 Gracilinanus agilis
ATTTATATGTATCCCCAATATTTAACACAGAGTCTGTTTTATAATAAGAACTTAATAAGTGCTTACTCAGTCTATCTAACTTAGCTACATCTTTCATCTTGAATAACACCACTGTATTTTGAAATTTATATTCCTTTAATTTTTATGGTATTATCATCTGAAATATGGAGATGGTCATTGATTTTCTAAGGTATGACAGAAGAATAAAATAACTTACATCAAAATACAGATCTATTTTTAACAATATTGAGGAACTGTATGGGTTGCTAGATTATCAATTCCATTTCAAACATAACATTTGATATTTGTACCTGTGGAAATGATAAACTGCAGCCATTAGTCTTATTTTTCCTCCCCCAGTGAAATATATAGCATTTAAAAAATTTTAAGATTCTTTCTTTAGAAAAAATGTTAGAGATTTTCTCTTCAGTAAGAAAAAGAACATAAACTTTTTAGTCTGAAATCCATATTCTTATATTCTTCTAAGAGGGTCAAATATTAGTTCTGACCTTAGGAATGAATGTGCTCTTATACTAATCTAATCTATTTATCAGTGTGTGTTTGTTATTAATTATATAACATTTTCATGGTCAGTGTAGGATGTCAGTATTTAAACACTGTGATATACTGTATTGATTTCAATGGAGGGGGAAGGATGAGGATGTTAACATTAGCAATATGGTTTTTCAAGTGGGAGAGAAGTTTTGATTAACTCAATCATGGAACTGTGGTTTAAAAAGAATGTGAATCAGGGGGCAGCTGGGTAGCTCTGTCAATTGAGAGTCAGGCCTAGAGAACGGAGGTCCTATTTTCAAGTCTGGTCTCAGACACTTCCCAGCTGTGTGACCCTGGGCAAGTCACTTGACCCCCATTGCCTACCCTTACCACTCTTCTGCCTTGGAGCCAATACACAGTATTGACTCCAAGACAGAAGGTAAGGGTTTAAAAAAAAAAGAATGTGAATCAATGAAAACATAGTAAGTACAGAGTATAATCCCTTGGCATAGTTATAACCGAAGAAATAAAGAGAAGTGTTTTCTTAGTCATAGTCAAGGTATGTGGACAGACTATATATCCAGGATACATATGTGCTGTTATGGGGATTTGGAAGGATGTTATCAGGGACTTGCTAGGGAGGTAATATGGGAATTAAGTAGGATGTAATAGGGAGATGCAGGATATAATATGAGGCTGAAGCTAGGGGTAATAACTGGTAGGATCAGGGAACAAGACAAAGCAAGGGATCCAAGGCTGAAGGTATTCAATTGAATATACTAGGTAATAGGGAAGTTAAGGCAATATAGTGGATAAGGAAGGTTCAGTGATGAAGGATGGCAGCTTAGGTGGTAGGAGAAAATAAAGGAATGTCTGAATTCAGGGAGTATAACACTGAGGTAACAAGGATTGCCAGGGAGAGGATGAACTAATCTAAACAAGCAAACAGCAGCAGGGCATACAGACTAGGACTTAGACTAAAGACAAACACTGAAAGGAAATAGACTGATTGAAATTAACTACAGGCTTTAGTTATTTCACAGGAAGGGACTTGTTTTGAAGTTACACCTCCTTTAAGATGGATACCCTGGTTTCCCTCAAACCTAGAGTATGTTGAATCTATTTCTCTTCTTCCCTTTCTTATTAATTAACTCACAAAGTAACTAAAAGGTCTGTTTAAACACAAAAGGGGTTTATTGTCTTCTCAGGTTAGATTGTCAGGGTAAAAGGATTAAGGAAGCCCTAACAGCTGCTTAGAGAAACCTCCAGTGGGGGAAGGGAAGTAGGAATGGATTCTGAGAAAAGCTCTGCCTTTACTCAGCTCTCAAGGTGATTTTGAAATCAAAAGGGATTAGGATGATAGCTACAAAACCTCTCTAGATAAATTACTGCAAGGGTAGAGCTAACCTCTCACAGATTTGAACTACTCTCTGATTCACTCTCCTTATTCACTCCTCACAGAAATTTGGGTAAGAATTAAGGTAGGAAAATGAGGTAGGGTATGGAGATTCAAAGGTTTTATATAAATTAACAAATCTCAAAAACACTCCAAAGCTAGGCTAGGTTTTCAATCTCAAGAAGGAGAAGAAGGAGCTCAGTGGCCCTGGTTCCCCTCCACGAGTTCTCAGGTCCAACTGAAACTTTTTCCCCAAGATTCTAAACTCCTAACTGACATAAGAACTCAGCCAAAGCCTGCAAAACTGTTATGTCCCCCTTCCCTGTACTACAGTGCCCATTCAGGGTATATCACATTCTATTTGAATAAAGATTAGTCATATAAAGATTATAGTCAAAAGTTCTGTGATGCCAAGAATTCCACATGGGGAGCTAGCTAACAGGAACTATTCAATTAGTTTTATTTTACTAGTTTTCTTTTGAAAATTATTTAATTTTTATTATATATATGTAAATATATATAATTAATTCAAATTATGCAAATCACATTTCCACAATAGTTATATCACAAAAATGTGAAAAGGGAGAAAAATATGCTTCAATTTCTATGCAGAGTTTATCAGTTTTCTCTTTGGAAGAAGATATCATTTTTTTTAACATGAGTCATTTGGAATTGTATTGGAACATTGGGGGAGCTTGGTGGTACAGGAGATAGAGAGTCAGGAACACTTGAGTTCTAATCTGACCTCAGATATGTATTAATTTTGTGATGTTAAGTCACTTAAATCTGTTTGCCCAAGTTTCATAATAAAATGAGCTAGAGATTGAAATGACATTTTATTCCAATATCCTTACCAAGAAACTCCAAATTGGGTCATAGAGTCAGAGATGACTAAAAATACTAAATAACAAAAAAAATAGGATAAATAAATTGATTGATTAGGAAATCTTTCCCAGTTGATCATCATTACGACATTGTGTTAATGTGTACAATGATGTCCCGTTCTTCTTATTTCAATTTGCATCAGTTCATACAGGTCTTGCCATCGATTTTTCTGAAACCTGTTCCCATACAGCACAGCTCCCATAATAGCATAGTAATACTTCATCAAGATCATATTTCACAGTCATATGTGTTGTCATTTCTTAATTAATGAGTATCCTTTCTATTTCTAATTCTTTGCCATCACAAAAAGAATTGCTATAAGTATATTGCTTATATGTCCTATCCTATTTCTTTTATTTTTTTGGATACAGATTTAGTAGAGGTATTACTAGGTCAAAAGGCATATACTATTTATAGACCTTTGTGCATAATTCTAAATTAGTCTCCAGAATAGTTGGACCAGTCCAACTCCACCAACAACTTTTGAATGTACCTATTTTCTTCAACCCCTTCAGCATTAATCATTTTTGATAGGTGTGAGGTTAAATCTCAGAGATGTTTTAATTTACATTTCTCTAATCAATAGTGATTTTGAGCATTTTTTCATATGACCATAAATAGTTTTGATTTATTCTTCTGAAAACTGCCTGTTCCTATCCTTTTACCATTTACCAACAAGTGAATGGCTCTTATTTTTATATATTTAACTCAATTTCCTATTTATTTGATAAATTATACCTTTATCAAAGAAACTAATTTTTAAAATATTATTTATTTTTCTATGGTTTATTTAAGGAAAATGTAGTTTCCCTGATTATCCCTTTTAAAATTAATTAAATGAATTATTCTCATTATTCTAATAATTCTAATAATTAATCCCAACCACTGCTTCCCATCCCTTCATCATAGAAAGCATCATTCAACAAATAGATTTGTACATAAAGATTATGTCTTTCATGTTTCTATTTTTCAGTTCATTCTCTGGAGGTGACAGTCACAAGTTATGATTCAAGTATTAAAATTTTAGCTCTGTATAATGTCTTGGTTCTACTCATTTTGATGTTCATTATTCCATGTAGTTTTTTCCAAGTTTTTTTTAAGTTAGTATTAGCAATAGTATTCCATCAAAACACATACCACAGTTTGTTTAGCCATTGCCACATTGGTGGACATCCCATCAGTTTCCTATACTTTGCAACCAATAAGATTACTGATGTAAATATTTTTTAAAAGTAAAAATCGTTTCCTTTTACCCTGATCTCCTTTAGAAAACAGGAACTGTATTGATAATGCTGAGTTTAAGAGTATGCACAATTTTATAACTCTGGGTATAATTCCAAATTGTTCTCCAAAATGATTAGATCAATTTGAACTAATGATTACCTCTTTTAACTAAGTTTTATGTTGCTTTTTGCCTTATTTGACTTCATGATTGCTATCACCTGCCTTTTTTGTGGGTGTGTAACTTCAGCTAAAGTATAACAGAATCTCTTCCAGTCCTTTATTTTAATTCTTGCTGAGTCTGTTTCAAATCTGTCTCTTTTTAACAATATTTTATTGGATTCTGATTTCCATTTTGTTCTGCTATCAATTTCCATTTTATGAGCGAGCTCATCTCATTCATACTTACAGTTAAAATAACTTATTTCATTCCATTCTATTTTCTTCTGTTTATCCTTCTCTCTCTCTTTTTATTCTATCCCTTCTCAAAAGTTTTTGTTGCTTCCAACCAACACTTCCCTTGATCCACTCACCACCCTTATCATTCCTTCCATATGCCTTATCATCTTCTTCTCTTATTTTCCTTTGGGTAAGACAGTCTTTTTCTATAACCAATGCAGTGTGCATATATTCTTTCCTCTGAATAACTCCAGTGAGAGTGAGGTTCAAGCATTGTCTGTCACCATTCCCATTTCTTCCTCTACTATAAAACCTTTTCCTTGCAATCCTCTTTTATCTGAGAAAATATTCCTCATTCTACTTCTCCCTTTCTCCTTTCAATGCATCCCTCTTTCTTACCTCCTTCATTTTTGGAAATCATCTAAAAATAATCAACTTATACACATGTCCTCTGTTTATGTAAACTCCTCATAACTCACTTAATAATGACAAAGACCTTAAGAGTCATCTCTATCATCTTTCCATAAGGGAATATAAAAATCTTAACTTCATTGAGTTTCCTTTATTTACTCTTTCATTTTTGTCATTTGATGCTTCTCTTGATTTCTTGTGTTTACATGTCAAATTTTCTGCTCAGTTCTGGTCTTTTCACCAGGAATGTTAGAAATTCTTCTACTTCATTAAATATCCAAATGTTATCGGTAGGATTATACTCAATTTTGTTGGGTAGATTATTCTGGGTTGTAATCCTAGTTCCTTTCCCTTCTAGGATATCATATTCTAATTCCCTCACATCTTTTAGATGGAAGGTACTAAATGTTGTGTGATTCTGACTGTGAATCAATGAAATTTGAATTCTAGCTTCATGGATGCTTATGATCTTTTCTTCTTGATCTGGGAATTCTGTAGTCTTATTTTTCAAGAGGCTATTATTTTAAAAGGCTATATGAGTGGATTAGAGCAAAGGTGAAGTTTAATAACTTCATTATTAAACATGTTCAGGACGTAGGAATCCATATTGTCCTCTTGTGTATTAAAATAAGGCCCATAGGCCTTAATAATGGGACTTTTCCATTTTATACTCACCCATAGTCATTTTTATTTACTCAGGGCATAAGCCAGTCTACTTTAGAAGAATTATATTCCTACAGTTCAGTCATTAAATTTTACATGAAATGCTCAAACCATTGCAATGGTGAATTCAAATTAGGTTCGAAAATATTTGTTCAGCTTTCTTTATCAGAGCCATAACTAATATAGACTATAAATGAGACAACTTCAGATGAGTAGGAAGTGTTATCAGTTTTGTCCATAGGGCAATCTAACCACATTTTCGGTGGGGTAGATAAAATCACACCCCGGATGATCATTAAAATTCTGGATAGAACTTGATAGAGATGAGGCAAGGTACAGAACCTCAGAGGATAGATCCATCAATCTGTAGTTTTGTTAGAGGAGTTAAGCCAGTATCCCATTCTGTCAGAGAGTTCTACTCCTCACCAACCAAGAAGGATGAGAGGAGCATAGACTCTGGCTATATATTCCAAAAGATAAGCAGGATAGTAAGAGCATCCTATGATTATAACCTAGAGTAGGTGTACCATAATTATAAGACCATGAGGTATGGTGATAGCTATTTCTCAGGGAATATTTTTCTCTCAAATTTGATATGACTTTTAATTATGTTTTCCTGTGGCATGAATAGTTTCACAGTCTGGCAATTCCTGTTGTCTCCTTCTTAGACTATTGTTTTTATATAAGTAAAATAAAATACATGAGTTTATAAAAGAAATACATTCATATATAAATATATGTAAATACACATGTGTATTTATGTAATCATATATTACACATATAAGTTACTTGTGAGCATATGTATATCTACAAATTTATGGTCTTTAGGTTAAGTATATCTGCCTTAGAAAAAGTGGACTCCATCAAAGTCAGTACCTTGGTCCAATTCCTCTTTATCCCATATTAGGTATGGGTCTGCTTTACTATAAAGTTAGTGGTAAGAATAGTACTTTTCTATCTGGTCATTCAGATGAGCTTTTGTAAATTGGTCTGGTCTGAATGCTTAGTCTACCACAATTCAGCCTGTCTCATATAAACATAGACTTAAAATGGGGAAACAATCACTGGAGCAAAGTACCTTATATAATATAGAAAAGATATTTTTTAAAAAGCAACTTATTCACTTAATGTATCTTCTTTCCTTGCTGCTCCAGCTCAAAATCATCATATTCTTGCACAAGACAATTGATCCAAACAGCATCTCTTTCCTTTTCCCCTTCCAAGTCTGGAGTCCTTCTATCATTCAATCAGTTGTCTTTGTACTCAGAAAAATAGGCTTCATTTTATTATTTGGGAAGCAAATTGGCTTCTGTAATCTTTTAGTCATTGATTCTGCTTAATTTCATAAATTCATATTGCCTTTATTCAGAGGAAAAAGAAAGAGGTACCTAGGCAAATGAAATAAATAAATGACAATAAAAATCTCCAGATAGTAAGAGTATATCCTGTTTTACCACTTCTAGTGCTAATGTTAGTGTTGCAATGATTTCAGAACTCGTCTTTCCTTTTACTTTGAAAAAGATGGAAACTTTTCCTATTTTTGTTATAATTCTCTTTTTGTTTCTTTTCTTTTCTTCTTGGCCTACGGTAGCTTCTCTCTCTCTTTCTCTCTCTCTCTCTCTCTCTCTCTCTCTCT
>NW_025343187.1:0-1535 GCF_016433145.1 Gracilinanus agilis
CCCTCTCCTCTCCTTCTCTCCTCTCCTCTCTCCTTCTCTCCTCTTCTCTCCTCTCCTCTCCTCTTCTCTCCTCTCCTTTCCTCTCTCTATTTCTGTCTTTCCAGCAGCATTCAGTAGAAAGCCCTGTTCATCTACAGCACAGATATATTTGTGCTGCTGGCTGGACATCTTAGATCTCAGAACCTTAATATCTATGATATAACATTTACAGAAATATTTTGGAACATGTATATGTATATATACATAAATATAGATATAAGGGTTTTTTGAGGACCTAATAAAATAGCTTCAAAGTACATTACAAACCGTAAAGCATTATATATAGCATTAAATAAATTTATGTATATATATTATACACATAAATACATATATATGTATGTATATGTGTGTAAAGTTCATCAAGCAACAGGAAAAGCTGACAAGAGGTCAAGTCATTGGATTTGTTAAATATAACTAATATTCGTTGATTTCCAGAAAGAGCCTAAAAAACATCTCAGATCCAAGAGTGGTATCAAAAGACCCTCCAAGGGTGACTTCCATGTAATCTCAGACAAGAATATACTGCTAAAAAAAGCATTGAATAAATGACTGGCATATGGATTTGTCAATTTTACTGGCTACTCAGAACCAAGAAATTGCCACCAGAAATAGGCAAAAAGAATTGTCCTTCATGATCCCAGACAAAATGGGAGAAATTATACAATCTATTAATGCCATCTGGACAAATCTGGCCCCTATCACATACCTAGAGATGACTGATTGTCAGAATTATATACCAAGAGTTCACTAATGCTCAAAAACTTAGATGACAAACCCTACTATTATAAACACAAATACCAAACTATCCATGAGAATTCAGCATGAAAACTGAGCTAGAAATAGAACATTATACAAACAAAGCTAATGCCCCAAATTAACTGCTAATAACAATAATCCATTACAACTTAAGAATATTTAAAATAGATATCACTGTACAAAAGATGAAAATTAAAGACAGAAAAAATAAAGTGCCGAACTTGGACTCAAAATAACACTTCATAAGTTCAGAATGGGAAAATCATGACTAGGTAACATTTAATTTGAAGGAAAAATATGAAGGTATAAGTGAACTACAAATTTAATATGACTGTGATATAAAATTATTAGAAGACCCTGAACTTCTAACCCTGCCAAGCTATGTGTCCCTGGTGTTCACTTTCAGAGCCTTCTAAAAGAGCAATCTTTACATAATGAGTCAATCTCAGCAGAGATCAGCACTCATGATGGGACATAGGTTACTCAAAACCCTTGGAGTCTTAGAATTATTTATTCCTAACCCACCTACACCCTCTCCCTGGTCCCTGTTTAGTCCCCTTATTTTGTATAGAGGAATATCCTTAGGATGCTTGTAGCTAATCCTAGAAAGGGGTTCCACTATTCCTAGCTCTCCTTTGTCTCATATGGTAATTTACTTGTAAGTTGACCCCCAAATAAATATTTTTTGCCAAAAAATGTTTTTTCTAAAGAAAGAAAAAGAAGGAAGGAAGGAAGGAAGA
>NW_025343188.1:0-1010 GCF_016433145.1 Gracilinanus agilis
TAAGGGAATGGCTTGATTTTTTGTACAATTGACTTAGCTCCTTATAAATCAGAGAAATGACACCTTTGTCAGAGGTTTTTGTTATAAAATTTTCCCCCCAATTTGTTGCTTCCCTTCTAATTTTGATTGCATTGGTTTTGTTTGTACACAAACTTTTTAGTTTAATGTAATCAAAATTATTCCTTTTACATTTTGTAATATTCTCTATCTTTTTCTTGGTCTTAAATTCTTTCCTTTCCCATATACCTGACAGGTATGCTATTCTAGGTTCACCTAATTTACTTATAATTTCTCTCTTTATATTTAATTCATTTACCCATTCTGAATTTATCTTAGTATAAGGTATGAGATGTTGATCTAAACGTAATCTCTCCCATACTGTTTTCTATTTTCCCAGCAGTTTTTGTCAAATAGTGGGTTCTTGTCCCAAAAGCTAGGATCTTTGGGTTTATTGTACACTGTCTTGCTGAGGTTATTTATCTCATATCTATTCCATTGATCCACTTTTTGTCTCTTACTCAATACCATATTTTTTTCAAACATTTATTAATATTCATTTTTAACATGGTTACATGATTCATGCTCCTCCTTTCCCCTTCGTTCCCCCACTCTCCCCCCACCCATGGCCGATGCGCATTTTCACTAGTTTTGTCATGTGTCCTTGATCAAGACCAATTTCCAAATTGTTGGTAGTTGCATTGGTGTGGTAGTTTCGAGTCCACACCCTCAATCATGTCCACCCCGACCCATGCGTTCAAGCAGTTGTTTTTCTTATATATTTCCTCTCCTGCAGTCCTTCCTCAGAATGTGGGTAGCGTCTTTACCATAAATCCCTCAGAATTGTCCTGGATCATTGCATTGTTGCTGGTACAGAAGCCCATTACATTCAATTTTACCATAGTATATCAGTCTCTGTGTACAATGTTCTTCTGGCTCTGCTCCTTTCGCTCTGCATCTGTTCCTGGAGGTCTCTCCAGTTCACCTGGAACTCCTCCAGTTTATTATTCCTT
>NW_025343189.1:0-3880 GCF_016433145.1 Gracilinanus agilis
CAGAGCCCGGCCCTCAGGGCCCCCGCTGCCCCCCCCCAAGCCCCCAGCCCGCCCTTATTGCTCCGAGAAGCCTCAGGACACGCTGCACACACGTGTGCACATACGTACTCACACGTGTCAAGGGCAGAGGGGGAAAAGCCCCAAGAAACGGGGAGAGAGGAGGGGAGAGCCAAGGGCCTGGCGGGGCGGCTCCTGGGGCTGGGCCTGGCGGGGTAGGGAGGGGGCCTCTCCTATCCCTCCTTCCCTCAGGGTCCACCCTGCTCTGGGTCTGGGGAGAAGGAGGGTTGGGGTTAGAAAATTCACAAGAATAAATAGATCCGTGTAGATAAACAACAAGCTTAAGTCTTCACCAGCTAATAGAATGAGGACTGAAAAAAGTACCCAACAAGACAAGAGCAAAATCATAGAGCACATCGAAAACCCCACCGAAGAACCGTCCGGATCCTGCCACCCGCCCGCTGCCCACCCGGGCCGGCCTGGGCCCTCAGCCCCGCCGGCCGGCCGCTCACTCCAGTGACTCGGAATCATTCTCATCCAACGACACTTTTGTTCCCTTGGATAAATAAATTAGGCATAAACCACTTCTCAGCAAATTAAAAAATCTGTCCTTTAACTTGCGGATAGGATGAAGGAACAGAAATATACACAAATGTCCTCACGCGGCCGGAATAATAATAAATAGTTAAGTTAACAATAAGTTAAAACTACAAGAAGCTAAATTCTGCAAAAAGGTGTAGTAAGAGTTATTGGTGCCAGTTTCTCTCTCTCATTTTTATAGGTTTTTTGTTGTTGTTGCTGTTTGCTTTTTTGTTTGCTTTTTTTGTTTTTGTCTTTTTTTTGTGTTTTTTTTTTTGTGTGTTTTTTTCTCGCAGCAGAAGCTCCACAGACGCCTACGAACACTGGGGGAGCACAGGACGGAGGGAGCGCGGGGAGGGGGCCCAGGCCCCAAACTAACGCCTAACGGGAAACAAGGAAGAAGCTGACTCGGGTGAATGGTGTCTCACTGAACTGAGGCCGAGCTGGGCTTCCCCAGCGGGGGAGCTCGGAGCCCGCAGACCAAGGGGGCCAGGGCCGGGCCACGGTCTTCGCTTTTGTCGAAACGAAAAAACAGAAACTAGAAATGCACATTCCAGACGGGATGGGAGGGGAGGCGGGGAGAGGAAGGCTGGAGGGGACGGGCCAGGGTCAGGGCCTGGGCCTGGGGGCTGCCTCAGTTCCCCTGAACCAAGGAGAGCGGGGTGGGGAGAGGAGGTCAGGTGTGTCTACTTCCCTCTTTGTATTGTTTCCAGAAGGTGGGTTTGGATGGGAGGTGGGGCCGGCTGGGCCCCCACAGCACCAGGGCCAGGGCTTGTCCTCTGGGGGACGGGGAGGGATGGCGGCTGCCCCCGGCCCCATGAGAGGGGGGGAGGGATGGAAGATTGGTGTCTGGGAGACCAGGACTGTGTAGCTGAGGGGAGTGGCCGGCACTGACCCTATGCCTTTGGGACCACAGGGTTTGGGGGATGAGCTCCCTCCCATCCTGACTCCCGCTGCTTCAGGGGAGCTACGACTTTCTTCCCAAACGATATGGTCATTGCTCCCACAGCCCTGCCCCAGGAGGGCTGAGGTCTGGGCTCTTCGACCCTCTTGGCACTGGCCCCAGCCCCACCGCTTCTAGGGAGAGGCGGTGCGGTGGCAGAGGAAGAAAGGGCCCGGCCCCCACGCTGTGCCTCGGTCTCCAGGCTCCCCCAGGAGGAGTCCAAGGACAGGCCCTGGCCTGAAGTCACCAAGACCCACGTGGGCCCCGATCAGGCCATTCTGGGAGGCTGCCGGGCTCCGCACTCTGACCCGAGGCCAGGGGGGCCGGGAGCTGACACAAGGGGAGGAGGAGATGGCTGGGGCTGGGGAGCATGGACCTTTGGCCCCTTGGGGCCATGCCCAGGGAGGCGGGTGCCCCTCTGGTCCCTGGTCTGGCCCAAAGGGTTAGTTCTGAGCTAGTATGTTAAGTCCTTCCATTGGGGGCTCCCTTGAAGGGAACCACGAGGCAGTTTCTAGAAAGGGAGGTGAGTAGAGAAGGAGTGTCTGTGTTGTCCTGGGTGTCCATGGATGTGTCTGCAAGTGTCTGCCTGGTGGAGGTGAAGAGTCTGGTATGTGTGGATGGGATCCCCTGTGACCAATGGCCCCCCAGGTGTGTGTATAAGTGTGCGTGTATGTGTGTGTGTGTGTTTGTGACTCCGTGTGTGTCTCCGTGTGTGTCTCCGTGTGTGTCTCAGGTGTGTGACACTCCCGGGGTGCCCTGGGAGAGCCCCTCCTCCCCTCCCCATCCAGGCCCCAACCTCAGCCCCATCAGCCTCACCTGCCAAAAAGCCTCTCATTTTTTTTGTCTTTTTGTCTTTTTTTTTGTCAAGTTCAAGAATCCCCAGTAAAAATTCTCCACAAGGTCTTTTTCCCTTTTTACAAAAATAGAGTTTTCTTTTTTTTTCCCCTTTTTTTTCCATTGTGTTTCTGTTTTCAGCTTCTACCCCCCCGCCCGCCTCCCACCATCTCCTGGGGCCAGGCCCCCTTCTCAAGGTCTCTTTTTTTGGGGATTTTTAAACCTGTTCCTTTGCCTCCCTCACCCCTCCTGGTCCCGAGCCCGGAAGGGCAGGGGTCCCAGGCAGGATCTGCCCAAGATAATGGGGGGCCCTGACCCCCCACTTCCTCTGACTCCCCAGCCCCGGCCAAACCACCAGGTTTCTGCTTCTTCGGTTTTTGTTTTGCCAAAATAAAAGAAAAAACTTTCAGAATGACTGAAACCAAGAGCTCAAGGGCTCGGGAAGCTCGAGAGAGAGTGAGCCTGTGAGCCAGTATCTGGGGGGGGCCAAGAAAGAGGGAGGGTTCAGGAGGGGCCCACCCCCAGGCCCTCTCTAAGGCCAGTGCTTGCTTTCCCAGTTCCAGCCTCAGCCCGCTCCCTAGTCTCCCGGGAGGCTCTGGGGCAGAGAGGGGAGGGGCCCATTCATCCCACCCTCCGCGTTCCAAGTCCAGAGAGGGAGGTTCTGGCGCCCCCCCAGCCCCCGCCCCGCCCCTAGCAGCAGTGGCTGCAGCGTGTCCTCCTGTCTGTCAGTTGACATACGTCACGCTGCAAGGGAGGGGGAAAGGGGGAGCAGGGTGGCAGGGGGGCCAGGTAGGGGAGCGGGGGAAAAGGGGAGGGACGTTCCCGTGGGAACTGCGGTAGGGCCAGGGCTAACACTGGTGGGGCCAAGGGCTGCTGCTGGGGCGGGTTAGGGGTCGGGGTGGGAGAGTCAGGAGGGTGACCTAAGTTTGGGTGGCTGCTTCCTTCTCCGTGGGGGTGGGGGTGGGGGTCTGCTCAGACGTCCACCCGTCCATCCGAGAGCCTGGTCAGTGTCCCCTCCCCCCCACCTCCCCGAGCCCGGCCCAGCTCAGTTCCTCGGCCCTGCCCACCCGCTGCACCCCGGCCTCTCTGCTGCCCTGGCCCGCCCCGCCCAGCCCAGCCCACCCGGCCCGGCCCGGCCCACCGGCCCACCCACCGGCGCTCACGCCTTGTGCTGCTTGCTGGTCTTGAAGGAGACCTGCAGGATGCGGTCACCCAGGCGGTAGCCGTTGAGGCTGGCGATGGCCATGGCGGCCTCGTCGTAGTTGGTCATGGTCACGAAGCCAAAGCCCTTGCACTTATTGGTGGTGAAGTCGCGGATGACCTTGACGTTGGTCACGGCCCCGAAGGGCCCGAACAGCTGCCACAGGACGCTCTCGTCCGCCTCCGGCGACAGGTTGTAGACGAAGATGCACCAGCCAGCGCCCGACGCGCCCCCCGACAGGCTCACACCCGCCAGGCTACTCATGCCGTCGATGGTGATGGGCGAAAACCTGGCGATGAGCGACAGGGGACTACTCTGGGTGTAAC
>NW_025343190.1:0-1232 GCF_016433145.1 Gracilinanus agilis
AACCAAAATACTACCATATGTTGTCTACAAGAAACACATAAGAGGCGTATGGACATACACAAGTTTAAGGTTCAGGGTTTGAGCAAAATCTTTTGGGCGTCAAATGAGAAAAAGAAGGCAGGAGTGGCTATTATGATTTCTGACAAAGCCAAAGTAAAAAAAGATATGATTAAAAAAGACAGGGAAGGTCATTACATCCTGATTAAAGACAGTATAAACAATGAGGAAATAACACTGCTCAACATGTATGCACCAAGTGGCATAGCATCCAAATTCATAAAGGAGAAACTGGCACAGCTCAAGAAGGAAATAGATAGTAAAACCATAATAGTGGGAGATCTAAATATTCCTCTTTCAGATCTAGATAAATCAAACCAAAAAATAAATAAGAAAGAGGTAAGAGAAGTGAATGAAGTCCTAGAAAAAATAGATTTAATGGATATTTGGAGAAAAATAAATAGGGACAAAAAGGAATACACCTTCTTTTCAGCTGCACATGGGGCATTCACAAAGATTGACCATATAATAGGGCATAGAAACATTGCAAACAAATGCAAAAGAGCAGAAATAATAAATGTAACCTTCTCAGATCCTAATGGAATAAAAATAATAATTAGTAAGGGCACCTGGACAGGCAAATCAAAAACTAATTGGAAATTAAATAATATGATTCTCCAAAACCAATTAGTCAAAAAAGAAATCATAGAAACAATCAACAATTTCATTGAAGAGAATGACAATGATGAGACATCCTTCCAAACTCTGTGGGATGCAGCCAAGGCAGTACTCAGGGGGAAATTTATATCCTTGAGTGCATATATTAACAAACTAGGGAGGGCAGAGATTAATGAATTGGGTATACAACTCAAAAAATTAGAAAGTGAGCAAATTAAAAATCCTCAGAGGAAAACTAAATTAGAAATACTAAAAATCAAGGTAGAAATTAATAAAATTGAAAGTAAAAGAACTATTGAATTAATAAATAAGACTAGAAGCTGGTATTTTGAAAAAACAGATAAAATAGACAAAGTACTGGTCAATCTAATAAAAAAAGGAGAGAAGAAAACCAAATTGACAGTATCAAAAATGAAAAGGTAGACCTCACCGCTAGTGAAGGGGAAATCAAGGCAATCATTAAAAACTATTTCGCCCAATTATATGGCAATAAATATAACAATTTAGGAGATATGGATGAATATTTACAAAAATAAAAATTGCCTAGATTAACAGCA
>NW_025343191.1:0-2448 GCF_016433145.1 Gracilinanus agilis
GAAGTGTGTAGACCCTGGTTTTGTGACCTCCTGCTCTCAAAAAAAAAAGTCTGTTTTTGCTCAGATCTTTGCCAAGTTCTTTCATTTTTTACAGCTGGCTCAGTTCACAATTTCACTAATAATGCATTAGTTTCCCAATTTTCCCACATACTCTTCAACATTTGTCATTGCCTTTCTTATCACATTAGTTTTAATTTTCATTTCTCTAATTAGTAGTGATTTAAAGTGAATTTTTTCATATGACTATAGATAATTTTGATTTCTTCTTCTAAATACTGCCTCTTTACATTGTTTGATGATTTGTCAATTAGAGAATGACTTGTATTCTTATAAATTGACTTAATTCTACATATATTTGAAAAAAGAGGACCTTATCTGAGAAGTTTCTTATAAAAATGTTATCTCAGTTTTCTGCTTTCCTTCTAATCCTGGCTCCATTGGTTTTGTTTTTGCAAAACCTTTTTAATTTAAAGTATTCAAAATTATCCATGCCCCCAATGCTCTCTATCTCATTTGATTACAAATTCTTCCCTCATCCATATATCTGACAGCTAAACTATTGCATAATAAGAACACTTCTGCTACATTATGAGCTGAAACGACTTTTTCCTCTTTCTAAAATGTTTGACACCATTCTAATATGGAAATGAATTTAGAATTTCACCCTAGTTTTGAAAAAAAACAAATGCTTTATTTTAAATAACTTGATTTAAAAATGAGATGGTGCAGGTTTGTTAGTTATATAATGCTGAATACAATAAAAATGACACAACACATTTTCACAGCACAGTACTAATGGTTTTCCCCCCTACCTGCTAAAAGGAATTTGTGGCAGAAGGAAATATTAGAGAAAATATTAGAGAGATATTATATGAGAATGTTTAGTGAAGTATTATAAAATATTAGCAAAGGATTTAAAATCCTTACCTTCCAACTTAAAATCAATACTTTGTCTTGGTTCCAAGGCAGAAGAATGGTAAAGGCTAGGCAAAGGGGAATAAGAGTTAAGAAGTCTCTGAAGCCAGATTTGAATCCAAGACCATCAGTCTCTGGGCCTGGCTTTCAATACACTGAGCCATCTAGCTAACTCCAAAGCATAATTTTAAATAATTGTATTTTCATATTTGCATTATTAGCTTTTTGAGAGATTGTTAGATACCTTACATTTGCCATTAATTAAAAGGTTGCTCTCTACATTGATGATTTCCCTCTCAAAAGTTAATATTTGAGATAGTAGGTGGTTCTGGGTTAAGATGGCGGCAGAGTAAGAAGCAGCTCTTAACCTCTCCTGACCGAAACACACAAAACTCCTCAAGGGGACATAAAAACAAGTCCAGACGAACGGAGGAACCCCACAACAGGGCACAGTGTGGAAGGTACGTGGAATCGAGGCATTTCCATGCTATAAAGGGGTGAAACAGCTCTCACTAAATCACTGGCTGAGCAACCACCCCACCCCCACACCCTCCACACACACCACCTATAGCGCCGAAGCCAGCTAAAAAGAAATAGAGCAAGTTTGGGGCACCCATCGAGTCATTGGCAGCTCCGGAGCCTGTTCCTGAGAGTAGCAAGATTTAGGACCCCAAAAAGCTAAAGAACGCACACAAAATTTGAGCGCGTGAGCAGGGCGCCGAGAGCGGACCCAGGGCGCAGAGAAGGAGCAGAATGCGGGTTCAGAGCACAGGCATGGGCGGAGGCGTGGGTGGAGGCAGACACAGCCACAAGCTAAAGCTCCGAAACCCTGAGTGGGGAACCAGTGCAGACGGGTATACGACTGTGGAAGCAGCGCCCTGAGACTTGTAAAGAAACCTCCTGCAGAGGATCAAGGAAGGGGGCCTACCAGGGGGCTTGACCTTGGAAAAAACCAGAACTCAGACCTCAGGAGCCAATAGATCGCGGACAGACCCTGAGCAAGAGGATAAACCTGAGAAGCTGCTGGGCTAACGATGGCTACCCAGTCTCAGGAAGTTCAGAAGAGAAAGATTAACAACAAGAAAAAGAAGTCTTTTAACACTCGACAACTTTTACACGGAGAAAATCCAGACAACCGAGCAAACAGAGGAGGAGAACAAACAAGTATCCGGACCCTCCTCAAATAAGGAAAACTCCTCACAAGCTATGGAAGAGTTCAAAACTGAGATTTTGAGGAAAATGGAAGAGATATGGCAAGAAAATAACTGTTTAAAAGGTAGAATCTTGCAAATGGAAAGTGAGGCACAGAAACCAAATGAACTGATAAGCAAATTGAACAACAGAAATGTCCAAATTGAAAAGGAATACCAGAAGATTATGGCTGAAAACCAGAAGATCATAGCCGAAAACCAGAAGATTATAGCCCAAAACCAGAAGATTACAGCTGAAAACCAGAAGATTACAGCTGAAAATCAAAAGATCATACCTGAAAACCAAAAGATTATAGCCGAAAACCAATCCCTAAAGGCTAGA
>NW_025343192.1:0-10903 GCF_016433145.1 Gracilinanus agilis
GGGGGGGCGGGGTGAAGGGGATAGGAGGAGCATGAATCAGGTAACCATGTTAAAAATGTAGATTAATAAATGTTAAAAAAATGTTCCCTATTAGAACTACTTTAGGCATAAGTTTTTAAATGTTTTCTCATTGTTGTAATTTTTTTGGTAAAATTTTCTCATATTTATAGAATGTATTCTGGGACCCACAAGTTTTTAGAATATTATTTTTTAAATCTCTAATCACTTTAAAATCCTTTCCTTAAGGGTCCTTTCATGAATTATAACTATAAAATTATATGTTTCGTATTTCTGCTTTTTTATATTTCTACATTCTATCTCCTCTCCTTCCTATCCTATCCCATCTCTCTCTTTTCCCCTCCTCTTCTTGACTCTTTCCTGCCATAGTTCTCCTGCTTCTCCTCCTTCTCCCCTCCATCCATCCCTCTGTCTCTCTCCTCTCCTTTATCTCTCTCCTGTCTCCTCTATTTCTCCCTCATCTTTTCATTTTCCACTCCTTTCTTTCCTCCTCTCTTTTTGCTCTGGGGGATGGGACCAGAGGCAAAATGGTGGCTTAGTAGCAGCAAAAGCTGAAACTGCTCTGACATTCCTTCCAAATCCATCTTTTCAAAGTGGTTCAAAACAACAAAAAAAAACCAACAACAAGATATGGAGTGAGGGGGCTCTCCCACTGAACACAATTTGAAAAGTAGGCAGAGAGAGCTGATTTTCATGGGACAAAGGAGAACTAGAAGCAAAACTGGACAGAGGAGTGCTGGCTGATCACCCCCTCCTCTACTGTGCCAGATTCTACAATCGGGCATAGCTAACTTTGGAATCCTGGGATGTGGGATACACCAACAAAAGAAGCATCTCAGACCCACCCCTTAAAGTCTTGAATATAAAGAGGGAAACTCTAAATAAGTTAAGTGAACACAGAATAGTATACCTGTCAGATCTCCCCCATGGGTGGGGGGAATGCGGGGGGTAAGGGGGAAAGTAGGAGCATGAATTATGTAGCCATGTTAAAAATGAATATTAATAAATGTTTTAAATTTTAAAAAAAGCAACGGACCTGGAAAATAGATCCAGAAGAGACAATTTAAGAATTATTGGACTACCTGAAAGTCTTGGCCCAAAAAAAGACTATGCATCATATCACAAGAAATTATCCAAGAACACTGCCCTGATATTCTCAAACAAGAGGGTAAAATACAAATTGAAAGAATCCATAGTTCACCTCCAGCATCCCAAAATGACAACTCCCAGGAATATTATAGCCACATTCAAGAACTCCCAGGCCAAAGAGAAAATACTGCAAGCAGCCAAGAAAGAAACAATTCAGATATCATGGAGCCCTAGTCAGGATTACACAGGACCTGGCACCTTCCACATTGAATAATTGGAAGGTTTAGAATATAATATTTCTGAAGGCAAGGGAACTGGTTTTATAACCAAAAATCACCTACCCATCAAAAATGACTGTATTCTTTCAGGGTCATTTAATAAAATAGAAGATTTCCAAACATTCCTGAAGAAAAGACCAGACTTAAACAGAAAATTTGATGTCCAAATACAAAATACAAGTTAAGTATAAAAAGATAAATAAAAAGGAGAAGAAATTTAAGGGTTTCAATAAGGTCAAACTGTTTATATTCTATATTGGAAGATGATATCTGTCACTTTTAAGAATTGTTATCATTATCATAGTAGTTAGAGGGTATGGTAATAAGCTGTTGAGGATGATATGTAAAAACTAGGACTGAAAAAGAGACTTGTATGTACTAAGAGAAATGGGAAGAGAGAAGTAAAATGGAGTAAATTATATCACATAAAGAGTCATTGGGAGGATGAGGGTGGTGATGGATAAAATTCTTTTTGCAATATATCTCTCTTCTTCCTTATTCTCTCTCCTCTTATCTCTCTCTTCTCTCCCTGTTTCATCTCTGTGGGATACTTCCCAGTGAGAGACTTCTTTCCTAATGTGAGTCCACACCTACTCTTCAAATAAAATGAAATAATGAAATATTAGGTTCTCAATGGAGGAAACATTAAAGACTTTTCAAGTTGAAGGGAGAGACGGAATAGATGCAGTTTCCTGAATTCAGAAAAAAATAGGTGATCCACTCACCTCCAGTATCTGTAAACAGTCAAAGGAATATGGAAATAACCAATCAATTAGCATGGTGCCATTTTTCAGATAGGACATAGGGGTTGCTTGAGATGTACTATTATGAGAAAAACTCCTTGCAACAATGCATTAGTGTACCAATTTTGACACAATCCCTTCAACATTTATTAGTTTTCTTTATAGTCATATTAGTTTGATAGGTGAAGTGATACCTCAGAGTTGTTTTAACTTACATTTCTTTAATGAAGAATGATTTAGGACATTTTAAAAATATCATTATTAATAGCTTTGATTGCTTCATCTGAAAATTGCTTGTGCATATTTCTTGACCATACATCAATTGTGGTTCAAAAAATTTTTTATTCTTATAAATTTGACTTAGTTCTTTATAGATTTGAGAAATTATACTTTTATCAGAGAAATTTGTTATAAAATTTTCCACCCCCAACTTTTTGTTTCACTTTGTAATGTTGGTTACATTGGTTATGTTTCTACAAAAGCTGTTTAATAAAAATTAAATGTATTTGTTTTATATCTTATAATGCTCACTATTAGAGCCCTGTTTCTTTAGGTCTAGATCCATTCTTGAGCTACATGAAATCAGGGCAAATTTTTTCATTTTCCAAATTTTAATGATTGCTGGAATGTGGATTTCTGCAGGTCAAGCACCTAGCATAGGGCCTGGAGTTTGATCAGTGGGTAGGGACTAACAGGCTCCTGCTCACTACCTGATGGACTATTTGCTCAATGATAGTAACTCACAAAAAACATCTGCAGAGACCTAGTGGAGTTGTGATCTAAGCCAGGAGTTGCAGGCAGGTCAGTATCAACACTAAGAAAATCATTGATCTAAGCCATGTCAATGTACACCAAGTAGGAGGATAATAGGATTGAATCCATGTAGAGATTCTGGTTAAATAGAGTGACACCAGGAAATATGGAAAACATCATTGTTGGGAAATATGTTTTTTAAAAAGACAGCATGGCTTCTCATAGCTAGAAAACTAAGATTCAAGGTCCCTTTCAGGGTGCTATCATGCTGAAACCAAATGGCCCCGAGTAAGTCCCCTGAGCTCTCATTGATCTAAGCAACTTTTACAGAACAGAAGCTGCCATCCTGCACTTCAAGAAAATGATTTCATCTAGGAAGGAAGGCCAGTCCCTATCTCTTTCACTGAGAAAGAAGAAAAGATCCTTCCTCAAGAAAAATTTCTGTAAACCCCTGTGAGGAGGATGAAGAGGAACAGGTGGTGGCCATGTTTTGACAAGCGCTATTAAGGTATCCCTAGCACTCACCTCGGAGGAGTCAATGGGTATGTGTGTGTTGGGGTGTGAGGCAGGGTGGAGAGATAGGTTGGTCCCTGACCAGGTGCAATGATTAAAAGAATTGTCTCTTTTCTTCAGATTCCAAACTCTACGAAGTAATGAAGACCCTGTTTGCCCGGATAGAGGGCAGCAGGGTCAACTGGTGAGGCACCAATAGCTTCTACTACATAACCCATTCAGCCAACATCCACATCCACTGCCTCATCAACGAGAAGGTCAACTATGCCTTGACAGGCATCCTCAGCCTTTGTGAGTTAGGCTACCTATCTCCTTTCCTATATTCTTCACTCTTTATTTTTCTTTTTTCTATTTTTTCCTTTCTCCTTTCCTCTCCTCTCTGCTTTCATCTCTTTTCCACATTCTTATCCCCTTCTCTCCCCTCTCCATCTCTATTTCTCCTCTTTTACCCTCCTTTCTCTTTCCTTCTCCCACCTCCCTTCTCAACTGTCCTCATTCATCTCTTCACTTCATTCCTGTCTTTCCATTCTTCTCTCTTCTGGCACTCCTGTTTCCTTCTTTCTGTCTCTTCTCATTTTTCCCTCTACCCTCTCCTTTCTTATTCTTCTCTCTCCTTTCCCTCCTCTCCCATATTTGTCTTCTCCCCTTTGTTGCTTATTTTCTCAAAGTTTTCTCTTCTCCTCTATTTCCCCATTATCTCTCTTCTTCTATATCTATCTGCCCATCCTTCCCTCTCCTCTATTTTTATTTCTTTTCCTTTCTACTCTATTTTTGTCCTATATGTTTCCTGTTTCATGCTCCTTTCTTCTCCTTTTCTGATCTTTCTCTCTTCCATTCTCTCTCTATATCTTTAATCCAGTCCTCTACTCCTGTTTCCTCTGTCTCCTATGTATCTCTACTGTCATCTAACCCTATCTCTCCTTCCCTCGATTCTTTACCTATTTATCCTCTGCTGTTCTATGTATATCTCTTTTCTCCTCTATTTCCTCATTCCTATCTTTGCCTGTCTCCTTTACTCTGTCTATAATCTATCTTTCCTATCTATTCTCTACCTATCTATCCTCTGCTTTTCTCTATTTAGCTCCCTTTTTCTCTTTCTCCTCTTTCTCTTCTCCCCTCTTGTATATCTCTTACCTCTTCTCTATATTCTATATATTCTCCTCTTTCTTCTATTCCTCTCCTCTATTTCTTCCCCTCTCCTCCTCTATCTCACTTTTCTCATATATTTTTTCTGTTCTCTTCTATGTCTATATCCTCTCTCTCCCTCCTCTCCTCTATCTATTTACTCTACCTTTCCCAAATATCTCTTTTTCTCTGATCCTCTGTCTCTCTTCTCTCATCTCACTTTAATCCTTTCTGTTCTCATGCTTTTCTTCTCCTCTCTCTCACCTCCTCTACATATCTTTCTCTCTCCTCTCCTCTTCCATTCCCTATGTCTATACTTTGTCTTGCTCATCTATTCTTTACCTAGCTATCCTCTAACCATCTTCCCTTTCCTCTGATCTTTTGTTTCTCTTTCTCCTCCCCTCTTCTCTCCTCTCCACTTTTGTCCTATACCCTCTATCTCTTCTATCTCAGAGGATAGATAGGTGGAGAATAGATGGGAATAATAGAGTATAGACAGAGCATACAAGAGGACAGGCTAGATGGAGGGAAGAGATTTTTTAAAAAGGGTTAAGGAACTTCTTGTACAAAAAGATTTATAGCAACTCTGTGACTGGAGGTGAAGAAATGTAGGACATGCCCATGAAATGGAGAATAGCTAAACAAGCTGTGGTAGATGATTGCAATGGGATGCTATTATGGTTTAAGAAGTGATCAGATGGTGCTGGTTTCAGAATAACCTGGAAAGACTTACCTGAACTGATGCAGAACCATTGTTCACAGCAACAGCAATATTATATGATGAACATCTGTAAATGAGTTTATGATGATCTAAGAAAATTCCAAAGGATTCATGATGGAAAATGCTGCCTGCCTCCATAGATTGAAGTGATGGAGTCTGAGTGGAGACTTAAGCATAAAATTTTCACTTTATTTTCTTCATTTTTTGTGATATGTATCCTAATATGAAAATATGTTTAGCATGATAGCACATATATAACCTATATCAAATTGCTTAGAGAAATGATAGAAAATGAATGTTCAAAATTAAAAATAAAATATTACTGAAACAAATAAAGAAAAGGTTCCAAATAATTAATAATAGGAAAAATGCAAATCCAAAGAGCCCCAGGGTTTTACTTCACACCAAGAGAATTGAAAAAGATCACTAAAAAGATGAGAGTATACAGTATTAGGCTGTGGAAAGAAAGGCACACTAATATATTTTTGGTGGAAGTGGGGGATTGGTCCATTCATTCCAAAAAGGAACATATAAATTATATGAAGAAATGTAATAAAACATCTCTAGTCTTTGGTCCTGTGATACCAATAGTAAATTCACTAAGGAAGTACATGTCCCAAGTGCTTCAATAATAAAAGGAAAGTTTTCACATGCTCCAAAATGTTTTTAGTATTATTAGTTTGTAGTAGCAATGAGCAGACAACAAAGTAGATAGAGGACCACTGAAAAGGAAATGACTCAGAAAATTATAGTAACTAAATGAAATAGAATATTACTGTATTCTAAAGAATGATGAATGTGATTAATTTAAAGAATGAAAAATATGACTAATATAAAGAAGTACAGGAAGACTTATATAAATTGATGCAAAGTGAATCAAGCACAATCAGGAAAGCAATAGACACAATGATAACAATGCAAATGGCGTGTTAAATCACAAAAATTTTAAGTTAATACTGTGAAATTATCTTGATCAAGCTTGACTCCAAACAAATTAGTATTTTCCCATTTTTGCAAAGTGGTGAGATTATGGGTATGTAGTATCATATAACACTGGAGTTTTTCCCAAACTATTTTCTCTTTTGTATTATTTTTTAAAAGGGATGGCTCTCTGGGAGAGGGAAGGTGGAAGAAAATGTACGTGATGTCAAAACAGAAGATACCAGTAAAAAGTTAACAATCCACATTATAACAAAGATCTAATATAAAAAAGGAAATTAACTTAAGGAAGGCAAATAATTTCATATAGCAAGAGATGACTCAGTAGTCAATTCACTATCTTCATGTACAATCTAATTTCTTAGAAATCATTTTGAGGGCTATTAAAAAAGAAATAATTTGCTGCTATATAATTGACAAAAGTATGCCATATTTAAGTGATAGGATTGAACTCATTTTTATTGGAATGAAGAATTTTAGATAAGGATATCTAAAGAAAGAAATAAGATGGAGGATACTGGGGTGGCAGTTAAAAAAAAGGAAGAACCAAAAGATTTCCTTTGCAAATTTTACTTTGTTTGAGGGTCATTAACAGAAGAATCAAGTTGTTGAATAAAGTAGGAAGAATAGAGTAATCAAGAGGTTCATAGACACAGAGAGAGAAGAGATGTTGGAGATTAATTGCATCATTAATGAACTAGTCTACCATGTATCACCTCAGAAAGTCAAACCAAATGAAAACATGATCCAGACAGCTTTATGTGACTTCTACACAATATTTAGAGAGCAATTAATTCTTATGTTACATAAATTATTGCTGACAACAGGATAGGCCAAATTACTTAGGTGATATGAATATGATCATAATGGCCAAAGCAGGATGGAATATAGCACACACAAATATATATAAAGCTATAGGATAATCTAATTAATGAATGATGATGGGAAAATCAATTGATATTTTATTTAAAAGTCTACGTCTAAAAAAGTTATTCATCATGGTGAGATACAATGTTCATCAGGGATGCAAAGATTTATTTCTTTGGAAAAATATAATTTATGACCGCTGTCCTTTTGTATCCAAAGTCACATCATATTTCTATTTTTTAATATATAAAATGTGGTGGTTGGACTAGTTGATCTCTTTGATCCCTTTCTCAAAATCTAGGTTTCTAAGTTCTTTTTGGGTAGTCTGGGGAATCCAATGGAACCATTTTCAGAGTCGTTTAAAAATATGTTGGATTACAAAGATAATCAATTATACACAAACACTGTTATTAAAATATTAAAAAACAAATTCACATACCCCAAGTTAAGAACCCCTCTTTTTATGAAACCAACATGTTCTAAGACAGTGTTGGTGAAGGCATGGAATTCATGCCCTGGCAGCACAGAGGGAGCTGTTCCATTCCCTCTCTCCACCACATCTGAGGCCAATTTTTACATGCCCTGCCCCTCTCTGTCCAGCAGCTCAATGCGAGTACTTCCTCCCCCCACTTCTGGGGTAATGTGGGGGCTCACAGGCAGCTTGAAGATGCATTTTGGGCATGCAGTCTCCAAAAGATTGGCCAACACTGTTCTAAGACCTTTATGTAAGTTGGAAATTGTGCACATTAGTGAATCCCATTATTTAATAAGTATTTCTTATATGAACATATCTAGGCACTTTATGATTTTTCTTAAACTTTTTGAAGTTATTAGCATCACTATCCTTATATTTTGTAGCCTTTATTAATAACTAAGTAGTGTTAATGAAACAGAGAAACACTGTCCTGACAGGACTTGCTACAAGTGAGAACTCCAAACAAAGACTGATGGCAGAGATAATGTTTATAACAAAATAATATAATAACTTGCACTAACATTTCTTGGAGTGAGAACTACTGTGCTTGGGTGACTTTATGTTGCTTAGGAAAATGGCATGGATTTAGCATGTAATTTTAAAAAATTATTTTATGTATTTTTCTGAATTTATTTTGTTTTGATATACAATTACTTGATATACAATATACTTGAATTTGCAGAAAATGAGATCTTGATCTCATTCATCTTGATTACACATAGATTTTCAACTTTAATTTAAGTTCACAATCCCAATATTTTATCCTATCTATTTTCTTATAGATTTAAATGCTCTAATTTGTTTACACCAGTTACATTTATATAATTGCATTGCTTTTGGCTCATTGTGTATGTTTTCATTTAACCTTCCAAAGGTGTGAAAGACATTCTCTTTAAATTTTGTTTAATGTTGTGACCATTTGGAATTTATTATTCTATAATGTGAAATGCTTATAGAAATCTATTATTAAGCTAGAATAATTTTCATTTTTAACAGCAATTTTTGTGGGATGTATAGTTCTTTTTTGTGTAGTTTGTGTTTGGGGGCTTATGGAGCTAGAAGTTACTTAGTATATTTGTTTCTTAAATACGATACTCATTTACTTTATTGTTTTGCAACAGCAGATGAGTTTCATAATGGTAACTTTGTAGAATAACTTGAGATTTGGTGTAACGAACTCTATTTCTGTCCTACTTTACTTTCCTTGGAAGGTTGCCTGTCTTTCTCTCAGCAGTCTCAGAATACTATGAGAGGGAACAATTAAGCAGTCTCTTTCCTACCACCCCCCATATGTTTTGTATCATATAATTCCCTTATGGCATTCTTAGCACCTATTAATCCATGTAGTTCTACTTTGGGTAGGGATTGAAACCTATTCATAGTCAGTAGGAAACGATACTCTAGTTGTAAGAATTTGGGGACTTAATTCAGAAAAACATGAGTCTAAAAGTATAGTAGGTAGATGGTGACAAACACAACAATTTACCATATTTTTTCTACAACTACTAGTAAGTAGCAAATTTCAATTTGATATAATCATTATTGTTTGCTTTGCTGTTCATGTTCACGTCATCCCATACTGAATTATGTATGATTACCTTATCTTTGCATACTTGTGAAAAATGTAAACTGGTTTTCTTCTTTAAAAAGCTTAAAACTTTTGACTATTTGGAATGTATATATAATGGGATAATTTATATATAATATATAATGTGAAAGAAGTTGATAGATATTTATTATGGAGTTAGGATCCATTTCTTTCTTTCACAGCAATTTTTGTGGGATGTAGAGGCCTTTTTATTGTCATCTGTGGTTTTGATTTTATAAATCCAAAGATTACTTAGTACATTTTTTCTTATATGCTCTATTGATTTATTGTACTGTTTTCCGGTACCAGATAAATTTCATCATGGTAACTTTGTAGAATAATTTGAAACTTGGTTCTAAGAAGGTATGTGTTTGTCCTACTTTTTGGAAATTTGTTTCTCGCTTTCTCAAGGCATGTAGATAGTCCCCACATATTTTTTCTATTTTTGATTTCTCTGTTGGCATCCTTAACACCTGAAAATCTCTTTTCAACTTTATTTTCAGAATCCTCAGTATACCATTAGAGCAGTGATTCCCAAAGTGGGTGCTACTGCCCCCTGGTGGGTGCTGCAGCAATCCAGGGAGGTGGTGATGGCCACAAGTGCATTTATCTTTCCTATTAATTGCTATTAAAATTTTAAAAAATGAATTTCCAGGGGGCTATTTTTTTAATAATATTTTTTCTGGAAAGGGGGTGGTAGGCCAAAAAAGTTTGGGAACCACTGCATTAGAGGGAATAATTAAGGCATCTTTTAATACATGAGTTTTCTATTATCTATTTCCTTGATGGTTTCCTTAATAGCCATTAATCGCAGATGTTTCACTTTGGCTAGAGACTGAAATAAACTTAGAGTAGTTAGAAAGACCCGAGTTTAAATATGAAGAAGGTAGCTGCAAATAGAATGTCGGTCATGTCTCCTATTTTTCCAATACCCTAGTAATAATTTTAATTCTGATATAATCAAAATCATTAGTGTTGTTCTTCAAATTCTATCTCATGCCTTTTTCCCTTCTCTTTTCATAGCTATGAAAGACAAAGCCATATTAAAACTTTTGAAATATTGTGACTTTGTGGAATGTATTGTTGTATAATGTGATAGAAATCTCTTTTAAGGTATGATGTTTTCTATTTGTTTACAGCAAATTTTGAGGAATGTAGAGACCCTTTCCTTGTAGAATAAATTGTGATTTGGTTCCAATAAGGTGTGTCTATTTCTTAGTTTTTTTTGGAAGCTCAACTGTCTTTCTCTAAGGGTGATCAGAATACTTAACCCATATTTTTTTTCCTGTTTATTATTTGCCTGATGGCCTCCTTAATAACTTTCAATCAAGTTTCCCTTCAGATGGAGATTGAAGCAACCCTTTGGCAACAGGTAAGTTGTGGCACACACCATAGAAAACGGTGCCCGAATAGTTGGGGAGGTTGCAGGAAAGAGCCAAAAGATTTCCCTTTGTAAAGTCTACTTTGTCTCAGGGTCTTTAATTAAAGGACCATATTTGGTTAAGATGTTGAATGAAGTGGGGAGGGTACAGTCATGAATAGGTTTATGGACATGGAGAGAGAAGAGACCTTGGAGATTAACTGTATCATAAATGAAGTAATCTACCCTGTGACACCCAAGAAAGTCAAACAAAACCAAAATATTATCCAGACAGGTTTATGTGACTTTTATACAGTGTTTGAAGAGCAACTAATTACAAAAGCTATATTAATTATTCCTGATAACGGAATCTGTCAAATTACTTAGATTATATTAATATGATCCTAATGACCCAAATAAGATGGAATATAGCA
>NW_025343193.1:0-2069 GCF_016433145.1 Gracilinanus agilis
AGGGGGGAGGGAGAGGTCTCGGCTTCTTCCTGGTCTCACTAAAGCAGAGGAGGCTGAGAGTGGAGCTGGATATGGGCTCCTCCCCAGGGCCAGCAGGCAGGGTCCACCCTGACGCCCAGATCTTTCTCTTCCACACAGGGAAGACTTGGTCCCAGGCCCCCAAATCTGAAAAAGTAGATGCTGCAGGGCCCCGGGTGGCTCGGCGGATGGAGAGCCGGGCCCAGAGATGGGAGCTCCGCCGGGCAAGCCTCCTCACCCCACACTGGCCTGGTGTCTTGGAAGCCACAGCCAGGCCCGAGGCAGGAGGGAAGGCTTCTGAAGCCGGAAGCTGCTGGGGGGGGGGGGAGGGGGCGCTCCAGCTCGGCTCGGGATCAACCCCACCATCTTCCCTCGGACCAGAAGCTCCTCAAGCTCAGGCCTGGGGGAGGGGCAGCTGGGGCTTCCTCAGACCCTGGCGCTGCCCCCCTGGAGAGGCCGCCTCCATGCTAGCCGCCCCCCAAGAGTCTGTCCTGGGCCAGAGCCAGGAAGATGCAGCTCCGAGGCTCGGCCGGGGGCCTCAGGCCAGGGGCGAGGGGGGCGGCCTGCCAGGGCACCTCCGGAACTCCGCAGTGCCTGCCGCCGCCCGGGCACTTGGAGGCCTCCGGGTCCCCTCGCCCTGGCCGGCCCTTCTGCGGAGGCGGAATAATGGGGGGCCGGCGGGAGCCCTGCCTGAGGGCTCTCGCGAGAGGGCTCTGCCAGCCCTGCACCCCAGGGTGCTCTCGGACCCCGGCTCTGGGCTGCGGCCTCTCGGGCGGGGCCGCGGGGCGCACTTACGTTTGGAGGAGCGGAGCACGAGGCCCCCGACGTGGTAGACGGAGAGCCGGCCGGGCCCCCCGCAGACGGAGCCCTTCTCCCCGCGGCACTCGCGGTTGCACTCCTGCGCGCGGCAGCTCCTCTGGGGCAGCCTGTTGCCGCAGTAACACTCGGTGCCGTCCTGGAGGCCCGCGAAGACGTAGGTCCTGAGAGGCGGGAGGGCGGGGTCAGGGCGCCGGGCCTGCCCCCGGGGGCGGGGCCTGGGTTTGGCCCTCAATTGCTCCCAGCTGGGACCAGGCAGGCGTGACCAGGGCGGGGCCGGCCGGGGGCGGGGCCGGGGGCGGGGCTTCCGCCGCTCAGGCCGGGATGGCCCTGAGGAGACGCCGGGAGGGGGCGGAATCCCGAGAGCCTGCCGGGCCGCCTGGACCTCGCCTGTACTGGACGGCCCGAGAAGGGGGCAGCCTTGTACCTCCGGAGGCCCAAGGCTCGGACCAGGGCCAGGGAAGGCCGCCCCAACTGTCTGCCTGGCTGGGGAGGGAGGAGGCCGCGGCCTGGAGAGGCCCTGGAGCAAGTTGGCCTGCGGCGCTGCCTAAACTGCGGGGCCCAACGTGGGCCCTCCCAACACCCTCTCTGCCTCGGAGCCCGCCTCTCGCCCTCGGGCCATACTGTGGAGGCTGAGCAGGGGCGGCTCTGATTGTGTGGGGCTGGGGGGGGGGCTTTCCGTTTAGCTGGGTTCTGGTTAAGCGGGGCTCCGCCGGGGGAGGAGGCCGCCTCGGCTTCCCTTTGGGGCTCTCCCCCGCCCCACCCCCAGGCCCTTCTCTGGGCCCCCCCACTCACCACTCAGCACAGGCTTCCTGGCAGCCGGCCACCGTCATCTTCCTCAGGTCGTAAAACACCTCCCCCTTCAGAGCCCGGTCCTGGTCGCCCTCGGCGAAGCAGCCCACGTAGGGGCCTGGGGGGGGGGGGGCAGACAGACTGTGTGCTACGTGCCCCCCCCCACCGGCTTCCAGGTCCTGCCAGCCTGGCCCCTCGGGCAGGCGCTGTGCCCTCCCCCCTCCCTCCCTCCCTGCTCTGCACCAAAGCCTGCACGCGGCTGGAGTTCAGCGAATCTGGCACCATGTGCTGGCGAGAACTCTCCCTGGGGCCCGGGGCACCCCTGGAAGGCGGGAGCAGGCCGTGCCCAGGAGGGCCACCTCTGTCCGGACACTGGCGGCGATCGGTGCCTCAACTTACCCCCGATGCCCTGTGGAGCCTTTTCACTAGCGAGTGTCTAAGCC
>NW_025343194.1:0-13155 GCF_016433145.1 Gracilinanus agilis
TCTGCCCTCCTTAATTTGTTACTATATGCACTCAAGGATATAAATTTCCCCCTGAGTACTGCCTTGGCCTCATCCCACAGATTTTGGTAGGATGTCTCATCATTGTCATTTTCTTCAATGAAATTGTTGATTGTTTCTATGATTCCTTCTTTGACAAATTGGTTTTGAAGAATCATATTATTTAATTTCCAATTAGTTTTTGATTTTCCTGTCCAAGTGCCCTCACTAATTATTATTTTTATTGCATTATGATCTGAGAAGGTTACATTTATTATTTCTGCTCTTTTGCATTTGTTTGTAATGATTCTATGCCCTATAACATGGTCAATCTTTGTGAATGTGCCATGTGCAGCTGAGAAGAAGGTGTATTCCTTTTTGTCCCTATTTATTTTTCTCCACATATCAATTAGATCTAATTTTTCTAGGACTTCATTCACCTCTCTTACCTCTTTCTTATTTATTTTTCGGTTTGATTTATCTAGATCTGACAGAGGAATATTTAGATCTCCCACTAGTATGGTTTTACTATCAATTTCCTTCTTGAGCTCTGCCAGTTTCTCCTTTATGAATCTGGGTGCTATGCCACTTGGTGCATAAATATTGAGCAGTGTTATTTCCTCATTGTTTATACTGCCTTTAATCAGGATGTAATGACCTTCCCTGTCTTTTTTAATGATATCTATTTTTACTTTGGTTTTGTCAAAAATCATAATAGCCACTCCTGCCTTCTTTTTTTCATTTGACGCCCAAAAGATTTTGCTCAAACCCTAAACCTTAAACTTGTGTATGTCCACCCGCCTCATATGTGTTTCTTGTAGACAACATATGGTGGGATTTTGATTTCTAATCCACTCTGCTATTTGCTTCCGTTTTATGAGCGAGTTCATCCCATTCACATTCAGAGTTATAATCATCAGTTGTGCATTTGCTGACATTTTCAAATCCTCCCCCATTCCTACCCCTTCTCCTTAAACTATTTCCTTTAAAACCAGTGGTTTGCTATTAAGACCCTATCCCTTATCCCCTCCCTTGATTAACTTCCCTTTCTACCCCCTCCCTTATTTTTCCCCCTCTTTTTGTTTTTAAAGGCCTTATGAATTCCCTCCCTCTTCTCCCCTCCCTTTTTTTGACCTTCCCACTCCCCTGCTCCCCTTGGTTTATCCCTTCTGACTTTCTCAGTAGGGTTAGATAGAGTTTTTTATCCCAATGGATAATAAAGCTACTCTTCCCTCTCCGGGTTGATTACACTAAGAGTAAGGCTTGATTATTACCTCTTAATGCTCTCGTCCTCTCCTTCTTATAATAGAATTTGTCCCCTCTCCCTCCCATGCCCTCTTTGTGTGTAATAGAATATTCCATTTTCTTATTCACTCAAGTTTCTCTTGGTGTTCCCTGCTATTTACCCCCTCTTTCCCATCCCCCATGCCATCTTAGATTATTTAGTGTTCCATCCTCACCCTGTGAATTATTCTTCTGATTACTATAATAGTGAATATTATAATAGTGAATAGAGTTCACTACAGAGAATTATACATAACATTTCTCTACATAGGAATACAGATAATTAGATCTTATTTATGCCCTTAAAAAGGCAAATTTAAAAATTATAAGTTTTCTTTCTTTCCCCTCTGTATCTTATTTACCTTTTCAGGTTTCTCTCGATTTTTGTGGTTCGATGTCAAACTTTCCATTTAGCCCTGGTCTTTTCTGTGCAAATACCTGGAATTCTTCAATTTTGTTGAATGCCCATACTTTCCCCTGGAAATATATAGTCAATTTTGATGGGTAGTTGATCCGTGGTTGCAGGCCCAGCTCTCTTGCCTTTCTGAATATCGTATTCCAAGCCTTACGGTCTTTTAGCGTGGAGGCTGCCAGATCCTGTGTGATCCTGATTGGTGCTCCTTGATATTTGAATTGTCTCTTTCTGGCTTCTTGTAAGATTTTTTCTTTTGCTTGAAAGCTTTTGAATTTGGCAATAATATTTCTAACCGATTTCTTCTCTGGGTCGAATGTAGTGGGTGTTCTATGAATCCTTTCGATGTCTATATTGCCCTCTTGTTGTAGGACTTCAGGGCAATTTTGCTGAATAATTTCTTTTAGTACGGAGTCCAGGTTTCTATTAATTTCTGGTTTTTCTGGAAGACCAATTATTCTCAAATTGTCTCTTCTAGACCAGTTTTCTTGGTCTGTCACTCTCTCATTGAGATATTTCATGTTTCCTTCTATTTTTTCAGTCTTTTGACTTTGTTTTATTTGTTCTTGTTGTCTTGAGAGATCATTAGCTTCCAATTGCTCGATTCTAGCCTTTAGGGATTGATTTTCGGCTATAATCTTTCAGTTTTCAGCCATAATCTTCTGGAATTCCTTTCCAATCTGGTCATTTCTGGTGTTCAATTGCAAGATTTTACCTTTTAAACAGTTATTTTCTTGCCAGATCTCTTCCATTTTCCTCAAAATCTCAGTTTTGAACTCTTCCATAGCTTGTGAGGAGTTTTCCTTATTTGAGGAGGGTCCAGATGCTTGTTTGTTCTCCTCCTCTGTTTGCTCGGTTGTCTGGATTTTCTCTGTGTAAAAGTTGTCGAGTGTTAAGGGCTTCTTTTTCTTGTTGTTATTCTTTCTCTTCTGAGTTTCCTGAGGTTGGGTAGCCATCATTAGCCCAGCAGGTTCTCAGGTTTATCCTCGCGCTCAGTGTCTGTCCGCGGTCTATTGGTACCTGAGGTCTGAGTTCTGGTTTTTTCCAAGGTCAAGCCCCCTAGTGGACCCCCTTGCTTGATCCTCTGCAGGAGGTTCCTTTACAAGTCTCAGGGCGCTGCTTCCACAGTCGTATACTGGTCTGCACTGCTTCCCCACTCAGGTTTTCAGAGCTTTAGTTCCTGGCTGTGTCTGCCTCCACCCACGCCTCCGCCAGTGCCTGTGCGCTCTGCGCTGGGCGTCCACTCTCTGCCCTCGCACTCAGATTTCGCTTGCGTTCTCTGGCTTATTGGGGTCCTAAATCTTGCTGCTCTCAGGAACAGGCCCCGGAGCTGCCAATGACTTGATGGGTGCCCCTAACTTGCTCTATTTCTTTTTAGCTGGCTTCAGAGCTATAGATTTTGTGTGTGGAGGGGGTGGGGGTGGGGTGGTAGCTCAGCCCGCGATTTAGTGAGAGCCCTTTATAGCCTGGAAATGTCTCGATTCCACGTACCTTCCACGCTGTGCCCTGTTGTGGGGTTCCTCCGTTCGTCTGGACTTGTTTTTATGTCCCCTTGAGGAGTTTTGTGTGTTTCGGTCAGGAGAGATTAAGAGCTGCTTCTTACTCTGCCGCCATCTTAACCCGGAACCTTTAGAGAGATTTTTAAGTCTCATGTTATAGGAATCATTTCTGATATATTTTCCTGTTTCTACTGAGTTATGATGAAGTTGTCTTATGGAACCCTCAAGTTGACCTTTGTCCCTAGAGAACTTGCCTTTAGGGAACTCCCAGACTAACCTTTGTCTTAGACTGAACAATAAATCTTAAAGTAGCCAATGATCTCAGCCTAGATAGAATTAGTAGATATAATCAAATCTTAAGTATCTTTTAGTTTTAGAACTTTCTCCCATTCATTGTATCTAGGCCTCTCCCAGATGGTCCAGCCCCTGGCTAGAATCCTGCTTCCCTTGTCTCCAAGGAAGCTAATCAATTATCCTTCCTTTCTTTTATACCCCAAAAGGGAATGTAAGACCCTAAGTTCTTCAAATCATTGGAATAATCCCCTTTTGAGCTGTGTTTTCCCAGAGACAGTTTCCCAGAGTCCCAGAGCATCTCTCTAGTGGTATTTTGTACATGACTCTGTGTAGTGGCCATTAGAGCATTGTCTTCCTTGTCCTGATTAAAGACTTGTTCTTTCTAATTACTTTGGTGGTTCTGTGTTTTTCAAGGTTGACAGCCAGGAAGCCTCCAAAATCCACATGCTTAAAAATATCTTTCTCTAGAGCTAGTGTTCATTTTACTATTTCTTTGTCTGATGCTTAAATAGTCCTAAGTGTTGCTAGTTATAAAGCGTTGTCCCCAAGAAGTCACTTCCTAGAACTCCCCTGGAGGAGTAATATTGTTCATCTGTTGAGCTTCCAGTGCTTTGCCACAACTAGCCTTTTCCTCATTACTCTATCTCTATTGAAACATTACCCATTCTTCAGGACCCAACTCAAATGCTACCTCCTCCTTAAAGCTTCCCTCTTTCCCCAACCCCACTAAATTTAGCTCCAGCTAAATATTTCCTTTCTCTGGTATGCTATTTAAAATTCTTCTTGTGCATGCATTGGGTTTTTTTCTTTTCTTTCTTACCTTCCATCTTGAATCAATACTGTGGATTGGTTCCAAGGCAGAAGAAGGGTAAGGGCTAGGGAATATGGGTTAAGTAATTTGCCTAGGGTCACACAGCTAAGAATTATCTGAGGCCACATTTGAACCCATCTCCAGGTCTGACTCTCTATCCACTGATCTACCTAACTTCCCCTATGTGCATTTTCTTTTAATTTAACCCCCAAACTAGAGAGCTACATATTTTGAAGGCAGAATTTTTTTTTAAAATCACAGAATTTCACAGTTGAAAGGAACATAAGAGACCATATAGTTTGAACCACATCTGAACCCAAAATCCCTCTTCAGTAGGTCAACTAGCCTTTGCTTGATGACTTGATTGATGAGGAACAAACCACTGCCTCCCTGAGTCACCAATTCTACTTTGGGACAGTGTCCGTTGTCAGGAAGGTTTTTCTTATGTGGAATCAAAGTCTGCCACTCCATAACTTGCTCCTAGTTCTGTCTTCTATGTCCAATAAAGGCAAGTCTAACTTCTCTTTCACTTCACAAAGCCTTTAATTAGTTGAAGATAATCATCATGTCCTTCCTAAATGATTCTTTCTCCAAGCTAAGTATTCCACTGGTTTCATCCCATCCTCCTATGGAAAGATTACAAAGCCTTTTACTATCCTGGTTGCCCTATTTTGGATATTCTCTGTCTTATCAATGTCTTTCTAGTAGATTCTTTGTATTTTGGAAGGAGCTTCCTTTCCCATGTCAATTGCTCTGGCCAGGCAGAGCCCAGAATATAACTGAAAAATGTAAGGGATTTAAAAGGAATCTTCCTATAACCTCTTCAACCATGTATGAAGGAGTCCTTTACCAACTCAAGAGAACTGTGGGATCTTGGCTAAGGCAACAGACACCACATAAGAAATGTTTCGTGTTTGACTGAAAACTACTCCTTTTTCTCTATAAAAGACAAGCCATTCCACCATTAAGGAGTCAAAGCTTGAGAGCACTTTAAGAGGAGACCCTTCTGGTAAGAGGAGGGGACTTGGTCACCTCCTTCTCAAAGGCCATTCATCAGCGGTCCTATAACAATAGGAAGCAATGCTTCCATCCAGAAGAGATACACGCTTAAGGACATGAATACAAAGTTAACCTAGAGACAAAGCATATTTATTACATTTCAATGAAAATGATCTCCCAGCAGAGAAGAGTGCCACTATGAACTTAGGAAAGAAGCCTACATGAAAGACCTGCCAAGCGAAGAAACTGCATTCAATGGAAGCTATGTTATGACTTAAATGAAGGAGACAGGATGGGACTGCAAGGTGGCTTACTGGATTGACAGCCAGGTTCAAATCTGACCTCAGATATTTCCTAGCTACGTGACTCTGGGCAAGTTACTTAATCCTAATTGTCATATCTTTACTGCTCTTCTGTACTACACAGTTTTGACTCTAAAATGGAAGATAAGGGTTTAAAAAAAGTATTACAATAGCAGAGTAATGAATTGTCCTTTGCCACATTTATATAATATACATCTCTCTCTACTATTACTTGTGCCTATTCTTTCCATAAATGTTATTTGTACTTATGGAAGGCAGTGTCTCAGACCTATTCTTAGGATATCATCTCAGTAAATATCCTTATTAAATGCTACTTACGTCTACTGGCTGATTGTTAACCTGAAGCACAATGAAGGGAAGTTATGAATTACAGTAGTAGGATCATTTCCACATAGAGTTAATGTTAGAACCTGAAGTAACAGGCAGCTTCTGGGGAGCTAACCTTATAGGTCTAGTGGGAGTTGAGGAGGAGCTCTGAGTGTAAAAGATTCTGCCAATATCCTTGAATACAAAATGGAAAGATGGAAGCTTAATGATAATCCAATTAGGGGTGTCACGATAGAGAAAGATCTCTAATGTAGGGATGTCTCTAATGGAGAGCCACACATCTCTGTCTAATATATTCCCCTGGTCTACTTAGCTTTAAAAACCCTTTCAAAAATGAGTTTGTTCTATTGAATCCAGACTGCCTCTTAGTGATCATTATTTCCCTTTCCAAATCCTCACAAGTTAACTATTCAATAGTACTTACTAAAATATTGCTAGGAAGGGGTATCAAGCTCTTCAGGCTATAGTTTGAAAATATTAACTTTTACCCATCTTTTGAATGTAAGTACATTGTTGACCCACATCTACTCCTGTAATATCTCTACAACACTCTAGGATTTTTTAAGATCCCTGACAAAAATTCATTTCTACATATTTTTAATGACACTGAGATATAGTTCAATTATACCTAGAAACTTGAATTCATCAAGAGGCATCCTGATGTCGTAGGAAAAGTGCACTGTCCCTGGAGTTAGCACAAGATGTATTTTTCCAACCTGAGTTGGAATCTTGCCATCAACATTTACTAGTCCTATGATGATGGGCAAGTCACTTAATCTATGTGAGCTTCAATGTCCTCATTAACAGAAGTGGAATAGATAATAGCTTTAGTATCTATTTCACAGATATGAAATGAGATAGTAGTTATAAGAGTATTTTATAAAACTTTAAAAAGCTATATAAATGCCACTTATTACTAATAAAGGCAGAAAGGTGGCCTTTTTGATTATCTATTTCCTCTAGAACTTAGCACATTGTCTTCTACATTATAGGCTACATGCATTACGTACTTAATATGGAAAGAAAAATGGATATACACAAATAAATCACTAACTATTTATTGATTCAATTAATCAACAATCATTTATTAAGCCCCTACTATGTACTAGGCACTGAAAACATAAAGACAAAAATAAAACAGTGCCTATCCTCTAGGACAGGGGTCGGCAACCTTTTTGGCCGTGAGAGCCATAAACGCCACACTTTTTAAAATGTAATTTCGTGAAAGCCATACAGTGCTCACAGTGCGCGCTCCTGTAACAGAGCCTGAAAAAAAATTGACTTTATGGCTCCTGCAGAAAGAGCCATATCTGGCCCTCAAAAGGACCAGATATGGCTCAAGAGCCATACGTTGCCGACCCCTGCTCTAGGAGCTATCTGTTTTCTCTTTTGATCGTTTGTTACTCTCCAATGAAGATTAAAAGAGACTGTACACAAAAACATAATTCTACAGGTTTTATAGGTAGAGATTATTTAATCCAAACCTCTCATTTTAGAGATGAGGGAACCAGAACCATTACTAGTCAAAGCATGTCCAGATTAAGCATAAAATCAACTCAAATTAACTTTTGCAATGCATGAGAAAATAATACAAGAAATAAAATAAATTAAGCTAGGAGGAAAAAGGAATTAGTTACCACCTAGGTGTCTATGCTGTTGAAGGAATATATATGTACTCGATTTTTCAATCACTCTAAATGGCAAAGTTCTGAGGTCCAATTTGTTCTGTTTTACTTATAGCTCAGGAAGAAAACTGAGATCCATATTGGTAAAGTGATAAGCCTAAGACTCCATTGCTAGTGATTAGCAGAACCAGGGGTGAAATTTCGCCTCCCTGTTTCCAGAGTCAATGTTCTTCCTGCTACACTTTAGCTGCCTTTAAATGAAGGCTCCATGAAGGAAGGAGGGATTTAAGCTACACCTTGAAATGTAAGTAGGTAGTACTTGGGTAGAACCATAATAGATGAGGGAATCAACGTAAGTAAAGGCAGAGAGTTTGGATTGTTATGGGGATAATAAGAACAGCTTGCCTAAAGCAAATTCCATTTAAAAACTATAATACTCAGCAGGTTCTATGGAAATATGAGCATTTTCTTCCCTCAAATGGAAATGAATCTTCTTCTTACCATTTTCCCTCCACAGGGAAGAACCAATGAAGATGGTTTGGAGAACAGAAGCCTGGACCAGACCCTACAATTATAATCAATACAAACCCACTAATTTATTTGCAGGGAACGGAACTTGAAACAAAAACAGACGCAGAAATGGGCACAACAGAAGCAGCCCTAGATTCTCCAGGGAAAGGTTGGACTTCAAAGCTGTTCCTCTGTCGACCAGAGAAGACAGGGAGCCAAGGAAAGGGTTTGGGTTTCTTTATAAACCCAATTTGCACTTCAGCCAGGAAACGAAGTCATTCTAGATCACCATCTAGTGGTGATTTTTCCTCATTACACCTGGTGACTTGGAGCTATCCAAAACCTGTTTTAAGATTCTGATTAAATAACCCAAAACCGCGAACTTTCTTTTCCAAAAGGAATCCCTACCCTTTTAATTACAAGACATGATTACTTCATCCCTGGACATGTTGAGTGCCCTCTAGATCTTGTCAGTGCGGAGCTAGGAAGATTCTGTGATGTGGTGGCAGACAACTTAGGGACGATGGTTTTCAGGGATACCACGGAAAGTTCATATCCTGTTCAGATTCCTCCTCCATCTTCAGGCTGATAGATCAGGATTCGTCGCCAGCAAGAGCTACATCCATCTGAGTTGAAAGGATAATAAACATAAGTTTGAAACAGATTCATCTTCATCGCTAATAGAGTGCCAACTTTTCAGAGAGGGAAAGGTCTTTTGTTTTAACACTGCCTTCATTTCCAAATATGAATATACTGCCTCCCCAACCCAGAGAGCCATGCCGTGGGACAAAGAATAAAATAAAAATTCCTTAATTTTAGCAGCTTAGCAAAACTGACACGAGAACCTAACTATATATTCAATGTTCTACATCCATAGCTCCCTACTTCTCCCTTTTGGGAACCCTCAGCCCTTTAGTTTATTATTTTAACTCCTATTAATATACAAGTCTCCCTGAGAGGGATAATGTTTTAAGTGGTCACTAGTCACTCATGCTAATTCAAGATGTTGACCAGAGTTAACTCAAAGGGACCAATGAGGCCAAAAGACTTGCCCAAGGTCAAACAACTGATGATTAGGAAATCTAAGAGCAGAGTTTGGGGTTTTGTTTTGTTTTACTTAATGCTTTTACTTAGGGTTTATCCGTGTCTTTAGACTTGCTTGCTCAAAGCAGGCAACCTATGCTCTAACAACCTGGAAAAGCCAAGGGTCAAGTGGACTTCAAAAAATAAACTTGCAGTCTCATGACCAATTGGACTTCCTCAGGATAAACTCTTACTGACTTGGCAGTCTGGACAAGCCTCTGGGGCTCTCTGTCTCTACAAGCTGGTAATATAAATCAATGACCCTAGGGATTGGCCACATGACTCCTCTTGACTTTAGAGCACTCATGGAGATTGAAAATCCCTAGCAATCTAGAGAGCAGGAGGAGGCTTCTTGTAGTTGACATGATAAGATATTCATAGCACCAATCTAGATTGAATCTGAATTGGCTTCCTTGTCTCAGGAAGCCCACAGGGCCAGGTCATTTTTTCCCCTTCAGCTCCTCACTAACAGAGGAAAATATAGTTATTCATTCATTTTTATGGCTGGAGGTACTAAGGCCTCAAAAGGTCAAGGTTGCAAAATGAGCCCAAGAAAAAAGCTTAGAGTTCTACCAACACCCAATCTGTGGCTCATTCAACCCTCTCTCCCCATCCACCCCCTGCACCCCCAAAAAAACCTGTTTCAAGATTAGGCTAATGCCTATGCACTGTTAAAGTGCCTTCCCAGGGAAGCTACATTTAATTTGCAGAAGACAAATTGCAGGTTGGAAGGAGCTTGCCACATCTTATATGACAGAAGACTCTAAATTCAATGTGCCTTTTCAGATTCCCATCCATATACAAAGTCAAGTATTTGGTTTTAAAATAAATGTATGAGCTGTTAGCTTATTCTCCTCCTTTAGCTCCAATAATGAAGGGTTTTTAATGTCCTAGGTATTGCTGGAAGTATGACTAATTTCTCTTTGCTTGTCCTCTTTCTAGATTTAAGTCATACTCTATAGAGTTTGCTTTTTTTCCCAAAAGGAAAACAATAAATAATCTTTAATGTAAAATGAAAACCTCAGAGGATATAACAGTTTATTTTAGACTTCAGGCCACATCTCTCATCTAAGTTCCAGGCCTTCATACCCACCTCCCCAAAAGATATCTCCAGTTGGAAGTCTCATTGTCACCATAAATAAATGTAGCATCTGGGGGCACCCCTACTCAGACAATCTATACCAGGTTCAAGGAATAGTTTTCTTTATAAATGAATGAATGGGAAAGCATTTATTAAATGCCTATTTTATTCTTTGTACTATGCTAAGCCCTAGAAAACAAAAATGAAAGTGACACAACACCTCCCCTCAAGGAGCTTACATTCTAATGGGAGAATGATGGCAGTTTAAACTGGGAAATCACAGAAATGAAGAATGAATCCATAGGACACTCAATTGTGCCAAAAAAATGTTCTTTTCAATACCAATTTAATTACTGTTCCCAGAGTTAAAAAATAAAATAGGGTAAAAGAGCATTTGTGCATATGTGGCAGGACAGAGAGTGAGCATGGTTTGGGGCCAATTAGACATAGTGGGGTATGTGAGTCTATATTCACTGACTCACCAATCAGGAATATTCAGTCCCAGGGAGGAATTCCAAAACTGAATATATTAAATTTCTCCAGAAGAAGAAGCATAGTCTCTGGAGGTCTGGTCCAGAATGTTTTATTTTCAGGTGAGGAGAGCATAGTAGCATGGCATATGTCAGAATGTCTAGGGTGGATGGCTATGAAGCATTTAATTTGTCTTTGAATTATCTCTTCCTTTCTTCTAGAAGTAATTTATATCTGTATCTGACTCGAAGTTTAACACTATCCCTTAATTTTTGCCATTTCCTGAACCATTTTCTGGACTACCTTTCAATAAACCACCAAAAGTTGTCTGGACTGAGTCTAATCACCCATAGGCCTTTGGCCTCTCATACAAATGAAAGACCAGCTAGGTGGCATAGTGCATAGAGTGCCAGACTTGGAGTTAGGAAGACTCATCTTTGTAAGTTCAAATCTGGCCTCAGGCAGTTACCACCTGTGTGACCCTCAACAAATCACTTTACCCTGTTTTCCTCAGTTTGTTCATCTATAAAATGAGCTGGAGAAGGAAATGGCAACTACTCTGATATCTTTGTCAAGAAAACCCCAAAAAGAGTTGCAAAGAGTCAGACACAACTAGAAAACAACTAAACAACAGTATATAAATACATATGTGTGTGTTTTGTTTGCCTACTTGCAACATCACATAACAATAAAGCTTGTGATTGTACCATTTCCCAGAATGCCAACTTTCTAGAAATACTGAACTGGGTATTTGCTTTAACCAGAAACCCTGAAGCATGATGGCCAAATAAATGCTTAATTATATCTGGCTGAATTTAAAATACTGATATGCTCTCTGATTAGTTAGGGTGAATGATGAGAGGTGAGGAAAGAGGTTTTGTTTTGGTTTAGATCCCTGGGCAATTTTAAAGTAGATTTGAGGGCAGAACCCAGATCCTATTCTTTTTTTGTTTTTGTTTTAAAGGAACTTAAATAGATTATAAGAATGATAGTATATGGGATTCAGAGGAAGGCAGGTATCACTTGTCTGTGTTTTGAGGTGGAGAAGTTGTAGGGTCCATTATTTTGAGATAATTGTAATAATCTTGGCAGATATGAGATTGGCCCTAATTGGCCCAATTCGGAGCCCTCCATAGTTTCTGGGAAAAGGGAGCACCTGGAGAGGAGAAACCCATGAAAGAAAAAGAAGCCAAGAACCAGATCATTTGTATGTGTGTATGCATGTGTGTGCATGCACATGTGTATGTATGTGTGTCTATACATCAATCTTCTTTCTCCCTTCCTTTGATTCAAATTCTAATTATCCTTTAAAACCAGAATAGGTACCACCTCTTCCACAAGGTCTTCCTGACCACTACATCCCACATTGATCTTTTGTTTCTAAACTCTTAAAGTAATCTTCTTAACCACTCATTTGACTCATGATTAGAAAGAGCAAAAGAGATTGGTTCTACCTCTTATTAATTGTGACCCTGGGCATGTACTTATCCTCCCAAGTCTATATCCCCATCTGTAAAATTGTAGTAATTAGAATTATAAAATTCAGAGCTGGTATTAGTGCAATGAATATCTGAACAGGATTCCTCTCTGCAATAATCCTAGTAAGTATTTAACCATTTTCCACTTGAAGATCTCCAGTGCTGTAGAACTCATTGGATCTCAAAGCAACTCATTTATCCCATGGACAATATTAATTAATAAGAAATGTAACATTTTTATCTCAGAGGATTCTTATCTCAAAAAATCTCAAAAGTCAAATATTGAACCAAAATTTCCCTCCATCTAAAACCTCCACAGAATGGCACTAGATCTGCCACCTGAGGATAAGCAAGACCAGTCATATCCCCCTTTCACATGATAACCCTTGATGCAATTGAAGACAGTTGTCATCCTTGTCTCCCCCACGTCTTCTTTTGTTTGGGATAAAAGAAGCCAGTTTCAACCAATCCTCACATAGCATGGGTTTGAACCCTCTCACTCCACACATTCTTTCTCTCTATGAACAATGAGAAATAAAAAAGGAGGAAAACTGTGATCTGATCTATGAATTAAGCTACATTTATGTTCAACAGAATTTAACAAATATTTAAGTGCCTACTATGTGCAAGGTATTATGCTAAGTGATGGAGATAAAAAGGCAAAAGCAATATAAACTCTGTCCCCAAGGAGCATTCCAGTCCAGTACATAAATGTAGATGTAGATGTGTGTACATACATATGCATGTTCATATACATATATAATATGTGTATAATATATATATATGAATGTGTATATATATTCACATTCATGTATATAAACTGTCAATCTTTATATTATCAAGAAGCAGGATATTTTAAAAGATAAAGTAATGGACTTTTGCCCTTTATATATTTTTTAGTTTTTATTTATTTAATATTTAATTTATTTGATATTTATTTAAATTATTGATAATATAATAT
>NW_025343195.1:0-6867 GCF_016433145.1 Gracilinanus agilis
AATCAGAGAGTTAAGTTCTTGCCGTGAAAAGGGACCTCCAAGGCCTCCTACCCTTGTTTCAAAGGGGAACAATAGTGAGGGTGTAAAAGAGGAAGATCCTTAGGCTGGGGGTCCTCCAGGCCTTAAGGGGAAGTGCTCAACAATTGGGTTGGAAACAACCCTTGAAAATGCCATGTTAGAAAACATCAAGATGAGTCTTGTAGGTCCCACAGTGTTTCTCGCCTTGCCCTTTGAGTGCCCCCTTTAGGGACGGCCCTTTAAAAATGATTGGGTGTATGGGCAACCAGACCTGAAAGCAAGAATTTCTGGGTTCCAATAAAGCTTCAGACTAACTGGCTGGCAAGTCAGTCATAACCCCCATCATTTAACCCTTACCACTCTTCTGCCTTAGAACTGCTCCACAGTATTGATTCTAAGACAGAAGGGAAGGGTTTCCAGAAAAGCAAAGGAAAAATATGCTGCCTGGCACAAGTAGCTGCTAAAAGCTGTTTTCCCCTTCTTCCCTAGGCTGGGAAGAAGTTCTGCAGACTCTAAAGCTTCCCAGGAGTGGCCATAAGCAGCCCTTGATGCTAGAGGAAGAAGAGGAGCCAGCAGCCACAGGTTAGTCTTTGACAGGATGAGAGCCAGCCAAGAGAGAACTTGGAGCCCCAGGAAGATCATCGTTTTTCTTGTAGGAACTCATGACTATAACAAAATGACTGTCCTGCTGAGTATCCTCCTTAGCACTCATCCAAATGGTTGAAGGAGGGGGCAAAAGGGGAGGCCTGGTGAGGAAAGGGGCCCACTTAGCGTCCACTCACCTTTTGGTCACTGTTAAACCAAAAAGACTATCCCAAGCCCCGGTGGAGTGGTTTGAGGTAGGAGTCAGACACAGACCCAATGTCACACAGATTGTCAATATTCCAATCCAGGAAAACCTTGAAGCTGTCTAACTTAAATATCCAAATTACCACAAGTATCCTCTTTTATAAGATTTATTAGTAATCTCAGGAAGCAGAAGAAAGAAAAGGACAAGGCAGGTTTCACAGCCACGTTTGGGGGAAAAGAGAGAAGGAGGGCTAGTGTCACAGAAAGATTTTATCTCTAAATGCTAAGAAAGTAACCTGAGAACGAAAGTGTAATACTGGGAGAGATAATTGGTCAAAATTCTCATTCCACAATAATCATTGAAAATGCTAGAGTAGACCAAAGAAACCCAAACACGCCAAGGGAATCTGAGGCTACAAGAATTCCCTCCTCCCCAAAAGGTCAGTTGCAAGGTTTGTTGACCCAAGAACATGGAACATTAAGCTCTCAATGGGTCCCCTTCTCTACCCAAACCTCAGGCTCTCCATCCATAAAGTAAAGGCTTTAGAGCTCCGAGGGCACGTTTCACACCAGTAGTCCCATGCTCCCAGGATGTTCAGTGTTTGTCTATGTCTAGTTAAAGCCAGAATTGAGCAATCATCTTTCCTATTTAGCCCAACAGAGAGGCCTTTACCCAATTAGGGATGAAACTGAGCAAGAGAAAAGACCTGAGACAGTCTTTGATGAAATCTACTCTATGTGATATACTTCATTCTCTTTCTCACTGCATTTGTCCCCCATTGCCTTTGTAGCCCCACCAAACCCTCCACGACAAAGAGGAGAGAATTCTCCAGTACTCATTCATTAGGATCTGGCATTGAAAAAGGAGAGATTATGTGTGTCTTGTTGAAATGCTGGATGGGAGGGTCAGGAAGAGGATGTGAACCTATCTTTAGAGCCATAGCAAGGGAGTCAACATAAAGGGGTTCAGCTCCATTGAGAGAGAGAGAGGGAGATAAAGAGACCAAATGCAAGAGATTGACAGCGAAAGACAGAGAGAGAGAAGGAGGGATTTAATAGAAAAAAAGGAAATCCAGAATTAAAGAAAGAGATCCATAAAACGAGAAAGATTAAGGAACAGAGAAATAGAAAGACATAGGAACTGAAAACAGAAGGAAAGCAGGACAGAGACAGAGAATAAGGCAGAGGTAGAGAGTCAAAGAGACTGAGAGATGGAGAGGTAGTGACAGAGAAAGGAGGAAAACGAGGGAGTAGGAGGGATAGAGGTTGAGAGAGAAACAAAGAGAGAAAGTGATAGAGACAGAGGTGGGGAGAGAAAGGAATAATGAGGTTAAGAAAGGTAAAATGAGACATCAGTTGGCAAGAGAGCTCTCAACCATCAGAGCTCCTAACCATGAAGCTCTTGACCATCAGAGCTTACTCGCTGTCTGTCTACCTTATGCCAAAACTTTCTGTGTCTGTGTATCTTTATTCTCGCCTTATGTTCTCTTTCCATTAATCCTTAACCCGTAGCCCATTTTCACTCAGTCCTTGGTTCCCCTTTCTGAGTGTCCAACCCACTAGGAATCTTCGTGGAGTCGGTGGACGGCTTCATCTGGCGCCCATCGTGGATTGACACCTGAGAGGAAGACTGCAGTGCAGGACCCAGGATGGTCAACGGACCTCAGGTGGCCTCTGGGGTGAGTCGCTGACCACTAGAAAATGGGTCAGAAACTTTCTTCTCACACTAGTTACATACGATCGCTAAAATCCTTAGTGCACAGGCAAGGATACAGAGTACCAGAAGCTAAACTTCAGGCATTGTTTAAGGTAATTTTGAAATGTGATCCCAAGTTACTAGAAATAGAAGTACTCAATGTACAACAGTGGGACCAACTTGGACAGACTTTAAAGAAAGCGCAAGAAAAGGGACTTAGAGTTGCATCATCAGTATGGTTAACTTGGAAGATAGTTAGAACAGCTTTAGAGGCAGAAACCATTCAAGATTCATTGTCCCAGCCTGCCTCACTATTAGACTTTCCTTCTAACCTGAATTTCGTCTATCTTGCTCCACCCATCCCTCTGATGACTTCTTTTCCTTCACAGAATCAAGCTGACTCTCAGCTTGACCTTCCCCTCGAGCTATCTCCTGAGCTCCAGCCTTCAAAGGCGGATTCTCAGATTCCACTTATTGCTTCCACACTTACGCTTACTGATCCTCTACCTACTCTAACCTCTCCACTTTCATTTGTTCCTGCTGACTCTATCCCTCCACCATCTTACTCAGTTTCTCTTAGAGCCCATAGGCTTTCTGACACTCAGTTTATTCCTCCTCCACCTCATGCAGCTTCTCTTGACTCTGATGAACTGATTAGTGCTCAGCCCACACCTCTTCTTCCTCCTTCTTCACTCAATACTAACTGCAGGTTTACAACCAGCCTAAACCTAGAAGAGAAAGCAGAGAAATCAGCTTCTCCAACAGAAATTAAAAATAATCCTGAGAATGCAAAAGTAAACTTAGAAAAGCAGAAAGATGTTGAATTCCAAACTCTTGAAGCTCTCAGGAACAGTGTCATTCAGTATGGTAATACAGCCCATGACACCATGTCACTGATAGATGAGCTTAGCCAGCAATCTCTACCACCAGATTTTTGGTATGAATTAGTTGGATCTGTGCTTAATGCCGAAGATTTCATAATATGGAAGTTATTGTTTCAGGAATTATGTGAGGAACAAGCTAGAATCAACAAAAAACACCATGTAGATATTGCCTATGATGAATTAACTGGCACAGGTAAATTTATAAATCTTACTAGGCAATTGTTCTATTCAGAGCAAACCTTTAATCCAATTGGACTAGCTGCTCAAAGAGCATGGCAGATTGTAACTACAAAACGCAATGCTACAGATTTCTTTGAGGAGACAACTCTTCGCCAAGAGGCTATAAAAGCATGCCAAGACATAAAAACTTTAGACCACAAGAATCTGATGGCAGATCAATTTAAAAAGACAAAACCTGTCTGCTTTGCTTGGCACAAAACTGGACATTTTACAGGATCCTGTCCCAAATTAAAGTTGAAGTGGACTCATAAATTTTTCAAAGGGTGTCCCAAAGTACAGCATTGGGCCTCACCATATCTCCCAAGAACACAGACTAGGACAGCCACAACCAAACAGCATTTAAACTGTTTGGGGGGCCAGCCTTGAGCCCCTTAAAAATTCAGGGCACCAGAGATAAGTCTTTGATTCCCCAAAAACTTAACTCAGGTAAGAGTAGAAACCTCATTTCTCAGGGACTAAAAACCTGCCCTGAGGTCATTGGTGAAAATACTAAGGGAAAGATACTAGTCAAATCCAAAGCATTTCTCATTTTTTCAATTGGAAATGACAAAAAACTTGCACAACCAATTCTATCTCCAAACAAATCTTTGCTAAATGCAAAAGTTAGTGTGAAGTCAAATTTAAAATTAAACATTTCAAATTTAAATTGGACACAACAAATTACTAATAAAAGATTGATTATGTTCTACATGAAAAGTAAGACATTTTCTGGTATTTTTCATATACCACAAGCTCTTTGGGAAAGAGATATTTTATCTGAAGCAAATTTTAGTCTAAATACTAGTACTATAGCACAAAAAGACTTTTCAATTAGACACGTGCTTAAGATCATAGCACAGACTTGTAATATCATATGTGACTTATATGTTGTTTATCTGATTATTTGTTTAAAGGCTGAAAAAATTAAACTAATGCAAGATACAGAAACTGTTCTGTTGTTTCACACCACACAGAATGCAATCTTGCAAAGTCAAAAGGAAAATTTTATTTGCTCTCACAATCTCCATAGACCTCAGACTGAGAGAATTTCAAAGGCAAATGGCCTAGTAACCACTGCTTTGCAGGAAACGGTTAATTTGTACTCAATATTACATCAGAGTGCAAAATTTTGTGAACCTCAATTTTCTATACAAGTCAGTGAAATTGATTGGCAATGCAAATCTTGTGCTCCTTATTCTGACACTCCTCAAGGAGGCGACTGCAAAGTTGTAAGACCTGAACAATTGTGGCAAAGGGATGCATTACAATATGCCTCTTTTGTAAAAATGAAAAATGGATATGTAATTGGAGATAATTACTCTCATGCTGTATGGGCAAAAGCTCAAAATGGAGAAGTATGCAATGTTGTTGCACAACTTTCAAATATTCTTGCACATTTGGCTATTCCAAAACAGTTAAAAAATTGGAATAATAATGCTTATACCAGCAAGAGATGGGCAAAATTGGACAAATCATGGAACATCTCTCTTAAGGCTGGTATCCCAGGAAATTGGGAATTACCCATTGGGAAAAGAGCTAAAGGAAATATAAAAGCCCAAATTCAAAATTCAAAAGCCCAAATTCAAAACCAAAAAGGATGTTATCAGGCACTTTCTAACAAACCAGTTCCAAGAAAAAGACCCAATGAGTTTTTCATTTGGGGTCGAGATTTTGCTTCTGTTTTCACAGGTATCAGGAATGCATGGAAGAAAACCAGAGTCATCAAGCATTCCCAGAAAAGACCAACCCAGAGAGCAGAGAAAGCAGATGTCTATCCAGCACTAACCATAGGACAGCACAGCTACCAGATCCCAGAAGAACAGCATACGAACAAACAAGGCACAGCCACTGACTTGAGAACAGGTCTAATGAACTATCCACACAGATGAACTTTTTCATTAAGAGACAGTTTAACTGCAAAAGACTTATTAACTTGCTTACAGACATTTTATTCTAAAAGCGTATGGGTATTTATTGAAGATCAACTTTTTACTTGCACCCAAAAAATTTAAATTGTATTGTACAATGTATATCTTGCAATTATTTTTGTTGGAATTGTTCCATGTTACTCAAATTTGATCTGAAAATTATTTTTCTATTGAAAGCATACAACCAATAATTCCAAAATCTCATCTTAACAATCCATTGTACAGAGATATTAGGGTATAATATTTAGGCAAAACTACAATATTATTGTAATATTGGCAGTTTCAAAATCTTACATTGGTTTGATTATTCTCTTATTATTGGTTCAATTATTCTCTTGCAAACAGAAATTGTTTCTATTCTTCCAAACATATAAGCCATAACAGCTTTTAGTCAGCTTTTATAATATGTCTTTTCTATAATTAGACTTGAACTGTTTTTGTAATTTCATAACAGTACATTGGATACTGTTCACTTGCATAAGAAATTGTTTCTATTGTCCTAAATGTATATATGTGCTAATTCTCTTAAACTGTTTATGCTATATTTGCAAAAAATATATATGTATATGTCTTTGCTAGAATTTAACTTGTATAAAAAACTATTTGGATAGAAATTGCTAAAACAAAAAAAAACCTACCTTTTAATTGAAAGACAGATGTAATGATTCAGCAACCAAATAGTATGTTATAATTTGGGAATATTTGTACTTTTGTATGTGCATCAATTGTTGTATTATCCTGTGTTGAAAAACCCTTTACCTGGTGAAAAATCTCGTGCACTCACACTGTGAATTTGGTTTAGGAAACTGATCTTATTTTGAGTGAGAAACTTTTGGTTGGCTAAAAAACATTTCCACATGAAATGTGAGCCAACAGCCTAACATTTTGCATTGTTTATTATTTTTCATCTGTAATGAGGCATTTGATTTTACATTTTTCTTTTCTTTCCTTTATTTTTCCCATTTTATTTTTCACTCTACTTTGGATACTGATGTATGTGGGAATCAGTACCAAGATTTTGATTTTGTAGATTAAGATAATTTTTTATATATTGGCTCTATTTGTTTATCCAAAAGCTTAAGGATGTAGGAACCTGCAAGTATTTGGTAAACATCACGGGCCTAGTATGAATGATTATGTCTGATTTCAGAAGTAGGGACTGAGACAGAGCCTTTACAACTTGCCAGAAAGCCTAAGATCGAAAGAGACCTAAAATCCATAGAAGATAGATGGATGTCGGTTGCTAAGGTCCTGGTTGGAGGTAAAAGGACGCAGTGTTTTGACACCCTCAAACGCAGGTCGGACTTCTACCAAGTTTCCAACTAATATCTCA
>NW_025343196.1:0-4042 GCF_016433145.1 Gracilinanus agilis
CGATGTAGAGCACATGGAACAGAGAGAGCACACAGAATAAATGGAATGTGTAGAATGGTTAGAACAGAGAGATCAGACAGAAATACAGATACTAAAGATAGATGGATAAAAATAGGAAGAACATATCGAAGAGATAGAACTGAAAGATGGAAGGGAGAGATCTCACAGTGCAGACATCCTAGATGGAGCAGAAAGAATATAAAGATGGAGAGATAGTACACATAGAACAAAGAAGAGATGGAAGAGAGAGAGAGAGCTCAGAGTTCAGATAGATACTAAAGATAGGTGATTGAACAGAGATAGAGAAGAGCTCACAGAACATATGGAATAGATAGCACATAGAGTAGAAAGAACCCATTAATCTTACAGAACAAAGATACAAAAGGTAAACAGTTATAGAGAATAGATGGCACATGTAGAGCACATGGAACAGAGAGAGCACCTAGAACATGTAGAATGCTTAGAACAGAGAGATCAGATAGAAATATAGATACTAAAGACAGATGTATAAAGTAAGAAGAACCGATAGAAGAGATAGAACACAGAGATGGAGGAGAGTGAGCTCACAGAAGGATACTATTAGATTGAATACATGGCATAGATAGAATATTTGTCACTGTTCCCTCTAAGTATACTTTTTCTAGCTGTCCTGATGATGATAACAATTCTTAAGAGTTACAAATAGCATCTTTTCTTATAGGAATACAAATCATTTCAACTTATTGGGCCTTTAAAGGAAGTTTTTGTTTTTTGTTTTTCTTCCCCCTCTTTTAATTACATTTTTGTTGATTCCCTTGATTTTGGTGTTTGTACATCAGATTTTCAATTTAAGTCCCATCTTTTCTTTATGAATGCTTGCAAGTCTTCTGTTTTATGAAATTACTGTACTTTTCCTCTGCAAGAATACAGTCAGTTTTGCTAAGTAGTTGATTCTTGGTTGTAGGCCTAGTTCCCTTGCTTTGCAGAATATCATATTCCATGCCTTCTGGTCCTTCAGTGTAGATACAGCCAGATTCTGTGTTATCCTAACTGTGGCTCCATGTTATTTGAATGACTTCTTAGCACCTTGTAATATTTTTTCCTTGTTCTGGTAGTTCTTAAATTCAGCTATACCATTCTTGGGTATTGTCACTTGGGGATTAAATGTAGGAAGTGATCTGTGGATTTTTGAATCTCCACTTTCCCATTTTGCTGGAGGAAGTCAGGGCAGTTTCCTTGGATAATTTCCTGTAGGATGCTGTCTAGGCTCCTCCCTTTGTCATGGTCTCCTGGTAGTTCAATAATTCTCAAATTGCCTCTCCTGAATCTGATTTCTAAATCTGAGGTTTTGTCACTGAGGTGTTTCCTATTCTCCTCAATTTTTTCATTTGAATTTGTTTTAGAGATTCATGCTGCCTTGGGAAGCCATTTGCTTTTAGTTGTTGAATTCTGATTTTGAAAGACTGCATTTTATTCCTGGCTTTTTAGTCATCTTTCTCTTTCTTGTCTGATTTTTATTTGTAGTTCATCTTTCACTTTTTTACCTTGTTTTCAAGCTGATCAATTTTGACTGTCAGGACACTATTTTGGGAAAGTCCTGCTTTAGCCAGACAGAGGTATTGGGGGCTTTGCAGTGTTGCTAGAGTGAGAACAGCTGCCAGCAGCCACAGCTTAGTCTTTGACAGGATGAGAGCCAGCCAAGAGAGACCTGGGAGGCACAGAGAGACAGACCATAGTTGGACTGTGCCAAGGAGGAACTCTTACTTGTACAAAATTACGGTCCTGCTGAGTGTTCTCTATAGCACTCATTCATAAGTTTGGAGGAAGGAGCAATAGGGGAGGCCTGGTAGGGAAAGGGGCCCACTTAACACCCACTCAGCTTTTTGTCACTTTTAACAAAAAGACGACCCCAAACTCCTGTAGTGTGGGTTGAGGTGGGCGTCAGCTACAGGTAGATTCACATAGATTGTCAAGTATTCAAAACCAGAAAAACCCTGATACTGTAAAATACAAATGTCCAATAACTACAAGAATTATATTTTATAAAATTTATTAATAATCACTTTAGGCAGAAGAAAGAAAAGGACAAAATAAGAGCCTGAGTAAAGCTACCTTTCCCAGGCATGTTTGGCGGGAAAGACATAGATGTCCAGGGTCACATCTAATGTCCTCTTTGTCACCAGGGCTCCCCTCATCCCAGGTCTTCAAGCACAGGCTTGCCTTGAGCACACTGGATGTACCTTTGCTCACACAGTCCTCCCACTCCATGTCTGCCTCCCGGAATCCTCCATGAAGGCCCATGGTCCAATGTCACCTCCACCAGGAAGACCTCACTAACCCTTATCACTTGTCTATCAGGAAGAGTCCTTTCCCCTTGGGTATTTAATCAGAGGGTTAAATTCTCCCACGGACAAGGGAGCTCCAAGGCCACATACTCTTGTTTCAAAGAGGAAAAAAAACCGAGGGTCCAAAAGTGGGAGATCCTTAGGGTTGGGGTCCTTCAGGCCGTAAGGGGAAGTGCTCAACAATTGGGTTGGAAACAACCCTTGTGAATGCCATGTGATAAAATATCAAGCTGAGTCTCTGGGCACTACTAGGTCCCACAGTATTTCTCACCTTGCCGTTTGAGTGTCTCCTTTAGGGAGGGACCTTAAAAATGATTGGGTGTATGGGGAGCCAGACTAGAAAGCAAGAATTTCTGGGTTCCTATATGACTTCAAACAATTCCCTGGCAAGTCAGGTTACTCTCAGGTACCCGAGCTTCTGCTATGGCATCTAGGTTTCTCCCAGTCAATTGAGAGTGTGGGCAGTGCAATTACCACAAGTATCCTATTTTATAAGAATTATTAGTAATCACACAAAGCAGAAGAAATAAAAGGACAAGCCAGGTTTCACAGCCACGATTGGGGGAAAAGAGAGAAAGAAGGCTAGTGTCACACAAAGATTTGATCTATAAATGCTAAGAAAGTAACCTGAGAACGAAAGTGGAATACTGGGAGAGATAATGGGTCAAAATTCTCATTCCACAATAATCATTGAAAATGGCAGACTAGACCAAAGAAACCGAAACACACCTAGAGAATCTAAGGCAATAAGAATTCCCTCCCACCCAAAAGGTCAGTTGCAAGGTTTGTTGACCCAAGGAACATGGAACATTGAGCTATCAATGGGTCCCCTTCTCTTCCCAAACCTCAGGTTCCCTATCTATAAAGTGAGGGATTTAGACCTCTGATGGCACGTTCCCCACCAGTAGTCCCATGCTCCAAGGATGTTCAGTGTTTGTATATGTCTAGTTAAAGCCAGAATTGAGCAATCATTGTCCCTGTTTAGCCCAACAGAGAGACCATTACCCAAGTAGGGATTTAACTGAGCAAGAGAAAAGACCTGAGGCAGTCTTTGATGAAATCTGCTCTATGTGATATGCTTCATTCTCTTTCTCAATGCATTTGTCCCCCATTGCCTTTGTAGCCCCACCAAACCCTCCAACACAAAGAGGAGAGAATTTGCCAGAACTCACTCATTAGGATCTGGCACTGAAAAAGGAGAGATTATGTGTGTCTTGTTGAAATGCTGGATGAGAGGGTCAGGAATAGGGTGTGAACCTATCTTTAGAGCCATAGCAAGGGAGTCAACATAAAGGGGGCCAGCTCCATTTAGAGAAAGGGAGATAAAGAGACCAAATGCAAGAGATTGAGAGAGAGAGACAGAGAGAGAGAAGGAGGGAGATATTAGAAAAAAGGAAATCCAGAATTAAAGACACAGATCCATAAAACGAGAAAGATTAAGGAACAGAGAAATAGATAGAAAGACATAGGAACTGAAAAGAGAGAGAAAGCAGAAGGACAGAGACAGAGAATAAGGCAGAGGTAGACAGAGAGTCAAAGAGACTCAGAGATGGGGAGGTAATGACAGAGAAAGGAGGACAATGAGGGAGTAGGAGGGATAGAGGTTAAGAGAGAAACAGAAGGAGAGAAAGTGATAGATATATGGGGAGAGAGAAAGGAATAATGAAGTAGAGAAAGGTAAAATGAGAAAGAGGCAGAGACACATAAAGAGACCAAAA
>NW_025343197.1:0-3677 GCF_016433145.1 Gracilinanus agilis
GGGGCCGGGTGGGGGGAGAGGGGAGGGGACACTGCAAGCCCAGCAGGAGTCAAAAAAAAAAAATGTAATGCAGTATTACCCTGCATTAATAAAAGTGTCCAGAATGAGGTAAGTGATGGTCCCACTTAAGTCTGCCTTGGTCAGACCCCATGTGTAATACTGTGCTCATTTAAAGGCACCACGTTTTAGAGATTACATTGCTAAACCATGGGTTGACTAGCATTGTAAAGGTATTTAAATTATGTGTTTAGCTAGAAAATAAGCTTTGAGTGTGATTATGGGGAGGGGATCAAGAGGTGCGCTGACCTGTGGGCATCAGGCCCAAGGCTACAGCCGGGGTACTTGGCTGAAGTTGCTTAGTAAGTCACTTCTGAATCCTTCAGTCACCTGTAGAGTGGGACTTTATAAGAATGTCCCCAAATGAATTGAAAAAAAAATGGGCCAAATGTCACTAGAAGAAATGCAGTATGGATAAATATAAAGTCTTAGGCACACTTAAGATCAGAAATTCAACCACACAGCTAAAGGCTAGGGAAGACCAAGTTGGACAAGATGTGGCCAATGTAGTTTTGAAAAGGATCAGGTGGGGTTTAGTGGGGTTTAGAGCAAAGAGAGTGTGACCTGCTAGTCAAAAAAAAAAAAAAAAGTTAATGCAGTCTGACTTCATTATTAAAAGTATAGTCTACTTGATATAGAGAACAGAGGGAAAGAATTTTCAGCATCCAAAAGGAGCTCCATGAACCCTATCTGGCATGGTGACATTTAATAGAGGCACCTAGAAAGTCCTACCTTTCAGTTGAAATGGTCAACTTCACCATTACAAAATCAGGGATTAATTAGGGTTTAATTAATTTCCTCATTAATCAATTAATGAGGAAAATCACCTCTTTCTTCAAGAAATAGTTTTGTTAAGAGTTTAGAAAAAGCCTAGTCCTAATTGTCTCTTAGTTCTGCAGTTTATGGGTGGCTGAACAACAAAGAAGTGTTGTATTTGCTGGTGTGTATGTGGGGGGTGGGGCTGGGGTGGGGGGGTGCATTTCCAAAATCTTTGCTTTAGAGCAGGCTCTTTTGTGTCCTGCATCCTTTTGCCAGTCTTTGCCAGTAAATACATAAAACACACACACACACACATATAAGATTTCAAAGGAAACCAATTATATCGTAGTATAGTTATCAAAAAAAAAATTTTTTTTTAAAAGGTTCACGGATCCTTGTTTAAAAACTCCTGCTTTAGAAGCTTAGAATTTAAATTTAGCCTTCTGTAACACATACATAAAGGAGAGGGAAGAGGGAAAAGACTTGAAGTAGAGGTGAAAAGGGGACACTCAGAATCAGGAATACATATAGAAAGGCAAAAGATTGGGTTTAGGAATCCCCCAATAAAGGAACAGGGTAGGAGAAGACAGAGGCAGAGAATTCCAGAAAGGGGCAGAGGAAGGAAGGGGATTGGGCTCCACACACTTGCTAGGTACATCCTACAGAGTATTCAGGGAGGAATTCATAAGCTAGAGAACCAATATAGTCCCATTCCCAGTTACGACGGTTCAATGGATTCAAACTCTTGAGCGTAAGCCAAAGAAAACAGGTTCTGGTGAGCATCTTGTAAACCTGGTAACAGATATGTGGGATTGGACTGTAAATCAACTTGTTTGGGGGGGAAAAAAAAAGTACTCAAAACCAACGCAGAAATCCCTGGAGGGAAGGTGAGTGTGTGTATGTGTTGGGGGGAGGGGGAGAAAGTTTAAATTCTAGCAAACTAGAATTCCTTCTTTCAAGAAAAACTGAGCCATGTTAACTAGAAGTATGATTCTGTTTCTCCTCTTGTTCCCTTTTTTGGGCAATGAGCGGGTGCAGGCACTAACTATTAGAGGCTACACATGAATTTTTCCTCCTGTGAAAGGAGACAGCCAAGGGGGCAGCCATATTAAACTGGGGAGGGGGAAAACCACCCAAAACCTGTCACTGAAGTGCTGCTGCGCCTTTCAGGTTGCGTTCAACACACACAGACACACAGAGACACACACACACTCACACACACACACAGAGAAAGAGACACAGAGTCAGAGCGGGCACCTTTAAGACAGGAGAAAACTCATTTCTCTCTTTTGCATTTCCATTTTATGCCCCTCCTTTTTTGCAATGATGTCAGCGCCAGAGAGCGCTTTGCTTTCAGGGAGAGCTGAGTACAGACAGCCTAGGACGCTGTCGTGTCACGCTTGAGGGTTCAGGGAGCTTCCCACTCGCCTATCCTGCTCTCTCCCCCTTTTTCTCTCCCCCCCTCCCCTCCCTTCTTGCCAACCCTCTTTTCCCTCTTCTTTATTGCACTCCTCTCTCCTCTAACCCGTGGCGGGTTCCCATAGGGTACTCCAAATGGTAGCGATTCCTTATTCGGGGACCAGACCCAGTTTCCCCATCCTTTCCCCCTCCCCCCCACTCCCGCTCTATTCTCATTCCCTTTCCTTGCCCCCTCTGACCCTCACTTTCCTTAGCTTATTTTCTCCTTTTCTTTCTCTTCAAAGAGAGGTGTTTGGGAGAGCGACTTGCTTTTAAGATAATAAATAAATGAAGACCCGCCCCCTCCCCCCCCCAGTGATGTCCGTGTAGTTGGTCACCCCGAAAATTAGGAAATGAGCCAGTTTGGGAATGCAGGACTAGCCTCAGGGCTTTAACCAGGGAATGAGGTTTGCCTTTTGACACCTACAAAAATTCCCAGCAAGGACCAAAAAGTTAAGCTCCTTTGGCCCTGTGGAAAGCTCCGTGAATCGGTGCTTTATTGTCTTTTCCTCCTGTCCTCATTCTGCCGGGGCAGAATCTGCTCTCTGAGGTATTTAGGATTTGCTTCTTATAATTTGCTCCTGGGCTGCCTGGCTTCCTCGAAGACGCCCTGATGGTGTACCGAGCAGCCAGCCGATGTAGATTGACATCTTGGGCAGAGCAGGAGCTCAAGGTAAGGAGAGAGGGAGCATGAGACTGAGCATCTTTTAGAAAATATGTTTAACATCCAGAACCCCGTCTTTCCCCACGACACACAGAGCAGCCGAAGCTTCAGCAGAGTAAGCTGGCTAAGGGGGAAGGTGCCCAGGACCAGTGAATTCCCAGAGACCTGGAGAAAGTCCCCTGGGCTGAGAGGGGGGAAAAAAGAGAAAAAAAAAAAAAAAGATGAAGGCGCCTGGAGTTAGAGAAGGCAATACCGCCTGTGCTGCGGCAGAGCGCAGGGGACACACAGATACATACACGCACACACACTCACGGGGTCTTTCTGATGCCACGGCTGCAGAGCTTAAAGCTGACCCGTCTCACAGCCCTAACTTGGGAGGTCAGGAGTAACATCCTTCTAAGGACAGAGAAGGCTCAGGCTGTTAAGGCTTGCTCTTGGATAAGCTAGCAAACCTCTCTCTTCCCCTACTGCGTCCCAGCACCCTGGAGAAATCGAGGTGTTTCGGGATTCTGTGGGAATAGAGATGATTGCAGTAGCAAGAGCGCGGTGGGAGAAAAGAGAAGGGGGGAGCTCAGGGAGCATTTTATGGAGAAGATCGCGCAGGATCGCATCAAAATGTGTAAGATTCTCTGGTGGTTCCAAGGGTAGGAGGAGGCAGAAGTGGGGCAAAGAACTACTCTGGTTTTGTAAATGAAGTTCTTTGCTGGTCCATTTCTCTCTCTCTCTCTCTCTCTCTCTC
>NW_025343198.1:0-1118 GCF_016433145.1 Gracilinanus agilis
ATATATAAGATAAGATAAATATACATATAAAATATATAAAAATACCAATAAAATTCATATTACTTACCTTGTAAATTATTATGAGGAAACCATATAAAAAACTTCAAAGTGTTTATAAATATTTATTTCTAAAAAACTGTATATGAACACATTTATTTATATATAAATTTATTTATAAATATTAATTTTGGTTATTAAGACCTCTATTAAAATTATATTCCTCATTGTGGGCACATGCTTGCCTGAAACTATTTTATTAATTAAATCAAACTAATCCTAAATTTTCTGGGCAGCTAGGTGGCACAACAGATAGAGGGTTAGGCTTGGAGTCAGGAAGATTCATCTTCCAAAATTCAAATCTGGCCTCTGGCCAGGTCTCTTAAATTTTTTTGCCTCAGTTTCCTTATCTAGAATATGAGTTGAGGAATGAAATGTTTCCTGGATCTTTGCCAAGAAAACCCTAAATAGAGTAACAGAGTTGGATATGACTAAAACAACTGAAGAAGAACAAAAATTCTAAGTATCTTCTATTTAGATTTTTTAAAAAAGGTAGAATTTTCTCGTGCCTTTGAAAATCTCTTTAACCCAAGCCATTTTGTAGTTACAATTTATTATATTCTTGGACAATAAGCATAATTCTAATCAAGATTAAGCTTAATTTTCCAATTTAGCTAATGTTCTTAGAAATAATAACTTTAAATGTATAATTTACATAATAATTTATAATAAAATCCTTCTTTCAGTCTTCCCTTTAAGAATTCTCTTTTACATCTGATGAAAGAATATAAGAGCTGCTTCTATGAATTGAGATAATCAATGATTTCTTTCTTCTCTTAGTCTGATTACTCTACTTACTGTAGAGAGGAGCCTTTCCTGGGCTAAGAAGGAATTTAGCATTTGAGAGGGAACCTTTTAATAAGAATGATGAAAAAAGACTTCCATGTAGGACATTATTTTTGTAGAAGTTATTTAAGTATTGATGAGTATTTATGACTGAGGTGGGACCAAAGACTTTAGATTAAGTACTACCCCAATATTCTTTTGTGTATATATCTATATCTATCTATATCTACCTATCTCTCTCTCTCTCTCTCTCTCTCTCTCTCTCTCTCTCTCTC
>NW_025343199.1:0-1584 GCF_016433145.1 Gracilinanus agilis
AGTGTTCCTTCTTATAAAGTCTCTCAGGGTTGTCCTAGATCATTGCATTGCTATTAGTAGCAAACTCTGTTACATTTGACTGTCCCACAATGTATCAGTCTCTGTGTACAATGTTCTCCTGGTTCTGTTCCTTTCATTCTGCATCAGTTCATGGAAGTCTTTCCAGGTCATATAGAAATCAAGCAGTTCATCATTCCTTATAGTACATTAGTATTTCATCACCCTCATAAATGGCCGATGCACATTTCCACTGGTTTTAACACGTGTCCTTGATCAAGGCCTATTTTCAAATTGTTGGTAGTTGCATTGGTGTGGTAGTTTTGAGTCTACATCCCCAATCATGTCCACCTCAACCCATGCGTTCAAATAGTTGCTTTTCTTATGTGTTTCTTCTCCTGCAGTTCTTCCTCTGAATGTGGGCAGCATCTTTACCATAAATCCCTCAGAACTGTCCTGTGTCAGTTTGTAGTGCTGCTGGTACAGAAGTTCATTACATTCTATTTTACCATAGTATATCAGTCTCTGTGTACAGTGTTCTTCTGGCACTGCTCCTTTCACTCTGCATCAGTTCCTGGAGGTCTCTCCAGTTCACCTGGAACTCCTCTAGTTTATCATTCCTTTTAGCACAATAGAATTCCATCACCAGCATATACCACAATTTGTTCAGGATTCCCCAATTGAAGAGCATACCCTCTTTTTCCAGGTCTTTGCCACCACAAAAAGCACAGCTATAAATATTTTCGTACAAGTCTGTTTATCTATGATCTCTTTGGGGTACAAACCCAACAATGGTATGGATGGATCAAAGGGCAGGCAGTCTTTTATAGCCCTTTGAGCATAGTTCCAAATTGCCATCCAGAATAGTTGGATCAGTTCACAGCTCCACCAGCAATGCATTAATGTCCCAATTTTGCCGCATCCCCTCCAGCATTCATTACTCTTCCCTTCTTTCATTTTAACCAATCTGCTGGGTGTGAGGTGATACCTCAGAGTTGATTTGATTTGCATTTCTCTAATTATTAGAGATTTAGAACACTTTCTCATGTGCTTATTGACACTTTTGATTTCTTTACCTGAAAATTGCCTATTGGTGTCTCTTGCCCATTTATCAATAGGGGGAATGGCTTGATTTTTCATATAATTGATTTAACTCCTTGTATATTTGAGTAATTAGACCCCTGTCAGAGTTTTTTGTTATAAAGATTTTTTCCCAATTTGTTGTTTCCCTTCTGATTTTGACTACATTGTTTTTGTTTGTACAAAAGCTTTTTAGCTTGATATAATCAAAACCATTTAATTTACATTTTTTAATTTTCTCTAACTCTTACTTGGTTTTAAAACCTTTCCTTTCCCAGAGATCTGACAGGTATACTATTTTGTGTTCACTTAACTTATTTATAGTTTCCCTCTTTATATTCAAGTCATTCACCCATTCTGAATTTATCTTGGTATATGGTGTGAGATGTTTATCTAAACCTAATCCCTCCCATATTGTTTTCCAAATTTCCCAGCAGTTTTTGTCAAATAGTGGATTCATGTCCCAAAAGTTGGGCTCTTTGGGTTTATCATACACTGTCTTGCTAA
>NW_025343200.1:0-3623 GCF_016433145.1 Gracilinanus agilis
GAGGGTATGCCCTTCAATTGGGGAATGGCTGAACAAACTGTGGTATATGCTGGTGATGGAATACTATTATGCTCAAAGGAATAATAAACTGGAGGAATTCCATGTGAATTGGAAAGACCTCCAGGAACGGATGCAGAGTGAAAGGAGCAGAGCCAGAAGAACATTGTATACAGAGACTGATATACTGTAGCAAAATCAAATGCAATGGACTTCTGTATTAGCAGCAATGCAATGACCCAGGACAATTCTGAGGGATTTATGGAAAAGAATGCTACCCACATTCAGAGGAAGAACAGCAGGAGAGGAAACACAGAAGAAAATCAACTGCTTGAATACATGGGATGATGAGGACATGATAGGGGATCGAAAGTACCATACCAGATGCAACTATCAACAATTTGGAAATACGTCTTGATTAATGACACTTGTTAAAACCAGTGGAAATGCATATCGGCCAGGGGAGGGAGGAGGTGGGGGGGTGGGGTGAAGGGGAAAGTATGAGCATAAATCTTGTAACCATGTTAACTTTTCTAAAATATAAATATTAATAAATGTTTAAAATTTAAAAAAAACTATTTCGCCCAATTATATGGCAATAAATATAGCAATCTAAGAGATATGGATGAATATTTACAAAAATATGAATTGCCTAGATTAACAGCAGAAGAAATAGAATACCTAAATAATCCCATATCTGAAAAAGAAATTGAACAAGCCATCAAAGGACTCCCTAAGAAAAAAACCACCAGGACCTGATGGATTTACAAGTGAATTCTATCAGACATTCAACGAGCAACTAATCCCAATACTATACAAATTATTTGATATGATAAGCAAAGAAGGAGTCCTACCAAATTCCTTTTATGACACAAATATGGTACTGATTCCAAAGCCAAGTAGATCAAAAACAGAGAAAGAAAACTATAGACCAATCTCCCTAATGAACATAGATGCAAAAATCGTACTAGCAAAGAGACTCCAGCAAGTAACTAAGAAGATCATCCACCATGATCAGGTGCGATTTATACCAGGAATGCAAGGATGATTCAACATTAGGAAAACCATCCACATTATTGACCATATCAACAATCTAACAAACAAAAATCACATGATTATCTCAATAGATGCTGAAAAAGCCTTTGACAAAATACAGCATCCATTCCTATTGAAAACAATGGAAAGTATAGGAATAGAAGGACCTTTCCTAAAAACAATAAACAGTATATACCTAAAACCATCAACAAGCATCATATGCAATGGGGATAAATTAGAAGCCTTTCCAATAAGATCAGGAGTGAAACAAGGATGCCCATTATCTCCTCTATTATTTAACGTTGTACTAGAAACACTAGCAGTAGCAATTAGAGAAGAAAAAGAAATTGAGGGTATTAAAATAGGCAATGGGGAGACTAAGCTATCACTCTTTGCAGATGATATGATGGTCTACTTAAAAAAATCCTAGAAAATCAACTAGGAAGCTTGTAGAAATAATCAACAACTTTAGCAAAGTTGCAGGACAAAAATTAAATGCACATAAATCATCAGCATTTCTATACATTTCCAACACACTAGAGCAGCAAGCAGTAGAAAGAGAAACACCATTTAAAATCAGCCTAGATAACATAAAATACTTAGGAATCTATCTACCAAAACAAACACAGCAATTATACGAAAACAACTACAAAACACTTTCCAAACAATTAAAATTACATCTAAACAATTGGAAAAACATTGATTGCTCATGGATAGGATGAGCTAACATAATAAAAATGACCATTCTACCCAAGTTAATTTATCTATTTAGCACTATACCTATCAAACTACCAAAAACTCTTTCACTGAATTAGGAAAAACTATAACAAATTTCATTTGGAATAACAAAAGATCAAGAATATCAAGGGAAAAAATGAAAAAAATGTGAAGGAAGGGGGCCTAGCAGTCCCAGTTATTAAACTATGCTATAAAGCATAGGTCATCAAAACAATATGGTACTGGCTAAGAGACAGAAGGGAGGATCAGTGGAATAGACTTGGGGTAAGTGATGTCAGCAAGACAGTATATGATAAACCCAAAGAGCCTAATTTTGGGGACAAAAATCCACTATTTGACAAGAACTGTTGGGAAATTTGGAAAACAATATGGGAGAGATTAGGTTTAGATCAACATCTCACACCCTACACTAAGATAAATTCAGAATGGGTGAATGACTTGAATATAAAAAGGGAAACTATAAATAAGTTAAATGAACACAGAATAGTATACTTGTCAGATCTCTGGGAAAGGAAAGATTTTAAAACCAAGCAAGAGTTAGAGAAAATTACAAAATGTAAAATAAATTATTTTGATTATATAAAACTAAAAAGCTTTTGTACAAACCAAAACAATGTAGCCAAGATCAGAAGGGAAACAACAAATTGGGAAAAAAATGTTTATAACAAAAAACTCTGACAAGGGTCTAATTACTCAAATATACAAGGAGTTAAATCAATTGTATAAAAAATCAAGCCATTCCCCAACTGATAAATGGGCAAGAGAAATGAATAGGCAATTTTCTGATAAAGAAATCAAAAGTATCAATAAGCACATGAGAAAGTGTTCTAAATCTCTAATAATTAGAGAAATGCAAATCAAAACACCTCTGAGGTATCACCTCACACCTAGTAGAATGGCTAAAATGAAAGAAGGGGAGAGTAATGAATGTTGGAGGGGATGTGGCCAAATTGGAACATTAATGCATTGCTGATGGAGCTGTGAACTGATCCAACCATTCTGGATGGCAATTTGTAACTATGCTCAAAGGGCTATAAAAGACTGCCTGCCCTTTGATCCAGCCATACCATTGTTGGGATTGTACCCCAAAGAGATCATAGATAAACAGACTTGCACAAAAATATTTATAGCCACATTTCTTGTGGTCCAAAAAACTGGATAATGAGGGCATGCCCTTCAGTTGGGGAATGGCTGAACAAATTGTGGTATATGCTGGTGATGGAATACTATTGTGCTCAAAGGAATAATAAACTGGAGGAATTCCATGTGAACTGGAAAGACCTCCAGGAACTGATGCAGAGCAAAAGGAGCAGAGCCAGTAGAACACTGTACACAGAGACTGATATACTATGGTAAAATAGAATGTAATGGACTTCTGTATTAGCAGCAATGCAATGACCCAGGACTATTCTGAGGGACTTATGGTAAAGAACGCTACCCACATTCAGAGGAAGAACTGCAGGAGAGGAAACACAGAAGAAAATCAACTGCTTGAATACATGGGTTGATGAGGACATGATTGGAGATTGAAAGTACCACACCAATGCAACTATCAACAATTTGGAAATAGGTCTTGATTAATGACACGTGTTAAAACCAGTGGAAATTGCTTATCAGCCAGGGGAGGGGGGGTGAAGGGGAAAGTAAGAATATAATCATGTAACCATGTTAACTTTTCTAAAATATAAATATTAATAAATGTTTAAAAAAAACTCTTACTTTCTATCTTAATAACAATTCTAAGGCAGAAGTGTAAGGCCTAGTCAAGTGGTTAAGTGACTTGCCCAGGGTTACACAACTAAGAAGTATTTAAGGTCAGATTTCAATCAAAATCTTCCCAGATCTAGGTCACT
>NW_025343201.1:0-10700 GCF_016433145.1 Gracilinanus agilis
GAATTAGGGTGGGTGGGGGCAGGAGAAGGAAGATACCATTAGGGAGGGGAGGCAAAGGTAATATGACAGGAAGAAACCATGGAGAACTATTGGGGGGAGAATGAAGATACCATTATGGAGGGGAGTAAAAGGAAGGAACAAGTGGGAAAAAGTAATGGGAAATAGACGATTCCATTAGTGAGGGAAATAAAAGGTAATACAACAGGAAGGAACCACTGGGAACAAATGGGGGTTGGAGAAGGAAGATTCCATTAGGGAAGGGAGGCAAAGTAATACAACAGGAAAGAATATCTGTGAATAAATTGGAAGGGTGAGAAGGAAGATTCCATTCTCAAGGGGAGGCAAATGTAATAAGAGGAAGGAACCATCTGGAATAAATGTGGGGAGGAGGAAGATACCATTAAAGAGAGTAGGCAAAGGTGAGACAACAGGAAGGAACCACTGGGAATAAATAGGAGGGAGAAGGAAGATTCCATTAGGAAGGGGAGGTGAATGTAATACAACAGGAAGGAACCACTGAGAATGAGGCGGGTAAATATATCATAAGGGGTTGGAGGAAAAGGTTAGACAACAAGATAGAATGATGGAGAGTGAGTGGGGAAGAAAAAGATGATATTGGGGAGGGGGGAAAAGGTGAGACAACAGGAAGGAACCACAGGAAATAAATAGGGGGAGGAAGACATTACCATTATGGAGGGGACTAAAAGGAGAGACAACAGGAAGGAACCAATGGGAATAAGTAAGGGGAGATAGAAGATACCATTAGGGAGAGGAGGCAAAGGTAATACAAGAGGAAGGATCTATGGAAAAAAGGAACCACTGGAAATAATTAAGGGGAGATGTATGATACTATTAGGCAGGGGAGAAAAAGGAGAGATGACAGAAAAGGACCATAGAGAATTATCCTGGTTTGGGGCAGGAGAAGGAAGATACCATTAGGGAGGGGAGGCAAAGGTAAGACAATAGGAAAGAACAACTGGGAATAAATCAGAAAGGAGAGAAGGAAGATTCTATTAGGGAGGGGAGGCAAAGGTAATACAACAGGAAGGAACCATCTGTAATAAATGAGGGGAGGAGGAAGATTCCATTAGGAAGGGGAGGTTAAGTTAATACAACAGGGAGGAACCATTGAGAATGAGTAGGGGGGAATTTAGATACCATTAGGGAGGAGAGGAAAAGGTGAAACAACAAGATGGAATGATGAAGAGTGAGTGGGGGAAGAAGGAAGATGCCATTGGGGAGGAGGGAAAAGGTGATACAATAGGAAAGAACCAGAGGTAATACGTGGGAGGACATTGAAGATACCATTAGGTAGGGGAGTAAAAGGTGAGATGACAGGAAGAAACCATGGAGTACTATTGGGGGGAGAACGAAGATACCATTAGGTAGGGAAGTAAAAGGAGAGGACAAGAAGGAATCAGTGGGAATAAGTAAGGGGAAATAGAATATTCCATTAGGGAGGGAAATAAAAGGTGATACAACAGGAAGGAACCACTAGGAACAAAATGAAGGTGGAGAAGGAAGATTCCATTAGGAAGGAGGGGCATAGGTAACACAACAGGAAGGAACCATCTGGAATGAATGTGGGGAGGATGAAGATACCATTAAGGAGCGTAGGCAAAGGTGAGACAACAGGAAGGCACCATGGAGAATAAGTGGAGGATGAAGAAAGATGATTAAGGAGGGGCAATAAAAGGTGAGTCATAAAGAAGACACTACGGGTTTGAGTGTGTGTGTGGGAGTAATAAGATATGTTTTGGGGTGGAGGTGAGACAACAGGAAGAGACCATGAAGAAAATGTTCAGGGGAGAACTAATATCCATCCTGGTTCTGAAGAAAAGCTGAGACAACTGGAAGGCACTAGTGAAGATGGGAGGTGAGTGGGAAAAATATGGGAATAATGGCATGAAAGAAATGGAGAAAAAGGAAAAAAAACCCACTGTAAATGACTGGGGAAAATAGAGAGAGGAAATCATAGGTTATTTAGGGGAAGAGAAACAAAGGAATACATCCCTAAGCATAAAGGAAAGATGGAAGATACAAGTGGGAAGAGATGGGGACAGGGAAAAATGAGTTTAGCTGGAAGAAAACACCAAGAAGATGAGAAGGAAGAGAGAAAACCCAAGGAATTAAGAGTAAGTGACTGGGAGGGAGGAGGGAGACTAAGGGAAAGAACTATTTCTTAGGGAGAAGTGGAAGAGAGAAAGAAAAGAAGGGACCATTAGGGAAATGGAGGGAGTGAACACAGGATTATGGAGGTTAGGAAGATAAAGAACATGCAACTCAGAAGGGGGGGAAAGGGTGAGAGAGCATGGGTAACCATTACAAAAGGGGGTGTAAGAAGAGACAAAGGAAAAGAACCACAGGTTTGGAATAAGAGGGAGACAGGGAAGGGACCATTGGAAAAAGAAGAGTGCAGAGAAACAAACGGAAGATGACACTGTGAATGAGTAGGAGGGAGAAGGAAAATACAAGTAGGATAGAGAGAAAAAGGTGAAACAAATAGAAGAACGATGAGGAATAAGTGGGGTCCAGGAAGATACCATTAGGGAGTGGAACAAAAGGTGAGAGAACAGGTAGCAACCACTAGGAATCAATGAGGCAAGACATAAGATATCATAAGGGAGGGGAGGAAAAGGTGATGACAGGAAGGCACCATAGAGATTGAGTTAGGGGAGAAGGAAGATACCATTGGGGAGGGCAATAGAAGGTGAGATGACAGAAAGGAACCACTAGGAATAAGTGAGGCAGATGGAAGATATCAATGGAGATGACAGGAAAAGGTGAGACAAGAGCAATAAATGATGGAAAATGAGTGGAGGGAGAAGGAAAATTGCATTAGGGAATATTTAAGGAGAGATAGAAGATTCCATTAGGGAGAGGAATAAAGAGCAAGGAAATGTCAGATAACATTAGGGAGGAGAAAAAAGGAGAGACGATAGGAAGGAAACATGGGGAATGAGCAGGGCTGGAAGATAGGTACTATTATGAAGGGGAGTAAAAGGAGAGATGACAGGAAGGAACGACTGGAAATAAGTAAGGGAAGGAGGACGAAACATTAGGGAGGGTAGTAAAAAGAGATATGAGAGAAAAAGAACGATAGAGCATGAGTGGAAGGTAGAAGGAAGATACCATTAGGGAGAGTAAGCAAAGATGAGACAGCAGGAGGAACCATGAAGAATGAGGGAGGTGGTGGTGGGGGAAAGGAAGGTACCATTAGGGAGGGAGTAAGAGGAGAGATGACAGGAAGGGACCATCTGGAATAAATGGGAAAGGAATACAAGTTGAAACAACAGAAAGGAACCATAGGGAATAAGTAGAGGGAGGAAGTAGATTCCATTAGAGAGGTAAGGCAAATGAGAGATGACATGAAGGAACCGCTGGGAATAAGGGGGGTGGGAGAAGGAAGATTCCATTAGGGAGGGGAAGAAAAGGAGAGACTACAAGAAGGAATGATGGAGAATGAGTGGGGGAAGAAGGAAGATGCCATTGAGGTGGGGAAGGGTGAGACAACAGGAAACAACCAGAGGAAATAAGTGGGGGACACTGAAGATACCAATGTTCCCCCACTTATAGGTAAGAGAGTAAAAGGTGAGATTACAGGAAGAAACCATGGAGAACTATTTTGGAGAGATAGAAGATTCCATTATGGAAGGGAGAAAATGGAAGATACCATTAGGGAGAGGAGGCAAAAGTGAGACAACAGGAAGGAACCATAGGAAATAAGTAGGGGGAGGAAGAAGATACCATTAGAGAGGGGAGGCAAATGAGAAACGACATGAAAGAACCACTGGAAATAAGTGTGGGGAGAAGGAAGATTCCATTAGGGAGGGGAAGCAAAGATGAGACAACAGGAAGAAACCATGAAGAATTAGTAGGGGTAGAAGGAAAATACCATTAGGTAGGAGAGTAAAAGGTGAGATGAGAGGAAGAACCATGGACAATTAGCAGGGGGAGAAAGAAGATAACATTAGGGAAGGGGAAAAGGTGAGATGATAAGAAGGAACCACTGTGAATAAGTAAGGGGAGATAGAAGGTTCTGTTAGGGAAGTGAGTATAGAAGGGGGGAAATGGAAGATACCATTAGGGAAAGGAGGCAAAAGTGAGACAACAAGAAGGAACCATAGGGAATAAGTAGGCAGAAGAAGAAGATACCATTATGGAGGGGAGTAAAAGGAGAGACGACAGGAAGCAATCAGTGGGAATAAGTAAGAGGAGATAGAAGAATCCATTAGAGAGGGAATCCAACAGGAAGGAACCATTGAGAATGAGTGAAGGGGATTGAATATACCATTAGGGAGGGAGGAAAAGATGAGACAACAAGAATGAATGATGGAGAATGAGTGGGGGAAGAAGGAAGATGCCATTGGGGAGGGGGAAAGAAGTGAGACAACAGGAAAGAACCAGAGGCAATAAATGAGGGGGAGGGCATTGAAGATATCTTTAGGCAGGAGCATAAAAGGTGAGGCTACAGGAAGGCACTATGGAGGATAAGTGGGTAGAGAAGAAAGATACAATTAGGGAAGGGGAATAAAAGGGAATAAAATGAGGAAAACACCATGGGGATTGAGTGAGGATGGGGGGGGGGGAGAAAGAAGATACAATTGGAAGGGTGAAGTGAGATCATGGAAAGGCACCATGAAGAAAAAGTTTGGGGGAGAACAAAGATACCATTCTGGAGCTGAAGAAAAGCTGAAACTACTGGAAGACACCAGTGAAGATGGGAGGCGAGGAGGAAATATATGGGAATATTGACATGAAAGAAATGGAGAAAAAGGAAAAACAACACTGTAAATGAGTGGGGAAAATATTGAGAGGAAATCACAGGTTATTTAGGGGAAGAGAAACAAAGAAATAAATTCCTAAGCATAAATGAAAGATGGAAGATAACAGTGGGAAGAGAAAGGGACAGGGGAAAATGAATGAGCAAATGAATGAATGAATGAATGAAACTATGAAAAGAGGAATGGATGAAAGAATGAATGAATGAATTAATGAATGAACAAATGATGAATTAGTAAACTTAGGATTAAAAGAATGAATCAATGAAAGAATTAATGAGTGAATGAATGAATGATTGCCTAAATGGATGAATAAAAGAATGAATGAATTAACAAATGAATGAAACAGGGAATGATTGAATGAATGAAAATACGAATGAATAAATGAATGAACAAAGAATGAATGAATGAAGCAAGCAAGGATTAGATGAAGGAATAAATGAAAGAATGATTGAATGAACAATTGAAAGAATGAATGAATGAGTGCAAGAGCAAAAGAATGAATGAATAAATGAATGAACAAATAAAAGAATGAACTTATGAATGAAAGGATGAATTAATTAATCAAAAATTGAATACAGAAATAAATGAAGGAACGGATGAGTTAATAAATGAAAGAATTATTGAATGACTGAATGAATCAATCAGCAAACAAATCAATGAATAAATGAATGAGCGAGTGGATGGATGAATGAAAGAATGAATCAATAAATAAAAGAATGAAGAAATGAACCATCTAATGAATGAAAGAAAGAAAAATGAATGAATGAATTATTGATTAAATGAAACCATGAATGAATGAAAGAATAAATGAATGAATGTAAGGAAAAATGAATGAATGAACAAATGAATGAAAGGAGGAAATAATGAATGAAAGGAAGAATAAATGAATGAACAATTGAGAGAACAAGTAAATAAAGGAATGAATGAATGAAAAAATAAATAAATAAATAAATGGATAAATGGATAAACAAATGATATAAGGAATGAAGAGTGAATGAATGAATGCCTGCCGTGAAAAATGAATGAATGAAAGAGATAAGGAATAAATGAATCTCAAGATGAATTCATGAATGAATGAGTGACCAATTGAAAAAATAAATGAATGAAAGAATAATTAATTAAAGAATGAGTTGATGAATGGATGAATGGATGAATGAAACACATTGATTGAATAAATGAAAGGAAGAATGAATGCATGTATGAAAAAATGAATGAAACAGTGAATGAAATAAGGAATGAATAAAAAAGGAATGAGTGAATGAATGAATGATAGAATGAGTGAATGAATGAATTAATGCATGTATGAATGAATGAAAGAATAAATGAGAGAAAGAAAAAAAGGATGAATGACATGATAAATGAATAAATGAACGAATGAAACACCGATTGAATGAATGAACAATTAAATAAATAAATGAATGGATGGATGGACAAATGATAGAATGAAGAGTGAATGAATGATTGCATGAATGAATGATCAGATGAATGAATAAATTAGTGAATGAAAGGATGAATGAATGAAAAACAATTGACTAATTGAATGAATGAATTAAAGAACGGACAAATGAATGCATGTATGAAAAATGAATGATCGAGTGAATGGATGAATGAATGAAGTAATGAATAAAAAAGACTGAATAAATGAATGAATGAACAATTGAATTAATAAATGAAAGAATGAATGAACCAATGATAAAATGAATTAATGTGTGTATGAATGAAAAATGAAAGAAAGAAAGGACTTAATGAATGAAGGGATAAATGAATGAATGAAATAAAGCATGAATAAAGGAATGAGAGAATGAATGAATGAATGAATGATTTAATTAATCAACAAATGATTCAATGAATGAATACCTGTAATGAATGAAAGAATAAATGAATGAATGAATGAACATATAAATGAATGAAAGAAGGAAATAATAAATGGATGAATGAATAAATGAATGAATGAACCAAGGAGTAGATGAAGGAATAAATGAAAGAATGATTGAACAATTGAAAGAATGAATGAATGGATGAGCAAAATAATGAATGAATAAACAAATGAATGAATGAATTAACCAAAGAATGAATAGACGAATGACTAAAGAAGGATCAAATAAATGAATAAATCAATGAGTTAATTAATTAATTAAAGAAGGAATAAAGGAATAACGAATGAATGAATGAGCTAATGAATGAAAGTAAGAATTTTTGAATGAATGAATGCATAAATGAACGAATGAATTAGTAAATAAATGAATACATGAATGACAGAATGATTGAATAAATGAATGAATTAAGGAATGAATTCATTAATCAGTGAATGATTCAATGAATGAATCTCTGTAATGAATGAAAGAATAAATGAATGAATGAATGAAGGAAAGAAGGAAACAATGAATGAAGAGAAGAATGAATGAATGATCAAGTGAGTGAATAAATGAATAAAACAATTGACTGGCTAAATGAATGAATGAAAATGAAAGAATGAATTAAAGACCCAATGAATGAATGCATGTATGAAAAATGAATGAGAGAATGAAAAAATGAAAGAATGAATGTATCAAAAAAGGAATGAATGAAGGAAGATGCCATTGGAGAGGGGAAGTGGGGGAGATTGAAGATACCATTAGGGAGGGGAGTTGTGTAGGTGAAAAGGTGAGACAACAGGAAGGAATGATGGATAATGAATGGGGGAAGAAGGAAGATGCCATTAGGAAGGGAAAAAAGGTGAGACAACAAGAAGGAACCAGAGGGAATAAATGGGAGGAGAAGGAAAATACAATTAGGCAGGAGAGTAAAAAGGTGAGATGACAGGAAGAAACCATGGAGAATTAGTAGGGGGAGAAAGAAGATACCATTAGGGAGGGTAATAAAAGGAGAGATTCCAGGAAGGAAACATGGAGAATGAGTGGGGGGAGGGAGAAGAAACACCATTAGGGAAGGTAGGCAAAGATGAGCCTACAGGAAGGAACCACTGGAGAATGTGTCAAGGGAGATGGAAGATACCATTAGGAAGAGCAGTAAATGGAGATGACAGAAAAGGATCATAGAGAATGAAATGAATGAAAGAATGGAATGGAATGGAAGAACAAAAGAATGAGTGAATGCATGAAAAAATGAAAGAATAATTGAATGAATTAATGCATGAATGAATGAAAGAATAATTAAATGAAAGGGCTGAAATATCATTAATGAATTAGTGATTGAATGAAGAAAGGAATGATTGAACGAATGAACAGATGAATGAATGAACTATTGAGTGAATGAATAAATGGATGAACAAATGATGGAATGACTGAAGAGTGAACAAATGAATGAATGAAAGGGTGAAGGAAGGAAGGAATGAATGACCAGATGAATGGCTGAATGAATAAACCAATGAATAATGACCAATTGAAAGAATCAATGAATGAATGAATAAACTAATTAAAGATGGATGAATGATTTGATGAATGAATGAAACAACAATTAACTGAATGAATGAACGAATAAATGAATGAATGTGAATGAACGATGAATGAATGAATGAATGCTTGTAAGAATGAATGAATGAATGAACGAATCAGTGAATGAATGAACAACTAAAAGAATAAATGAATGAATAAAAAATTATTGAATGAATGAATAAATAAATGAATGAATAAGAGGATGAACAAATGATAGAATGAATTAAGAGTAAATGAAAAAATGAATGTGTGAATGAATGAATACTTGCGTGAATGAATGCATAAATGAAAGGGAGAAGGAATGAATGAATGATCAGATGAATGATTGAATGAACGAACCAATGCATGAATGAACAATGGAAAGAATAAACACATAAATAAATAAATAAATAAATAAAAGAATGGATGGATGGATGGATGGATGAATGAATAAAACAACAATTGAATGAATGAAAAATGAAAGAATGAATGCATATATGAAAAATGAATCAGTAAATAAATGAATCAATAAAGGAATGAAGAAAGGGAGGAAGGAACAAAGGAACAAAGGAAGGAAAGAAGGAAGGAAGGAAGGAAGGAACGAAGGAAGATGCCTTTGGGTAGAGGAAAAAAGATGAGACAACAGGAAAGAACCAGAGGTAATAAGTGGTATTTCCTACCCTCCATTAGGGAGGGTAGAAAAGGTGAGACAAAGGGAAGGAATGATTGAGATGCATGGGGGAAGAAGGAAGATGCCATTAGGGAGAATAAATAAAGGAGAGACCAGAAGAAGGAACCAAAGGGAATAAATGGGTGGAGAAGGAAAATACAATTAGGCAGGAGAGTAAAAGGTGAGATGACAGGAAGGAACCACTGAGAATAAGTAAGGGGAAATGGAAGATACCATTATGAAGGGGAGTAGATAGAGGGGATATGGAAGATGCCATTAGGGAGGGTAATAAAAGGAGAGATTCCAGGAAGGAAACATGGAGAATAAGTGGGGGAGGGGGGAGAAGGAAGATAACATTAGGGAAGGCAGGCAAAGATGAGCCTACAGGAAGGAATCACTGGAGAATGATTCCAGGAGATGGAAGATACCATTAGGGAGGGGAGGCAAAAGAGAGACAACAGGAAGGAATCATGAAGAATGAGTGGGGGGGGAGGAGGAAGGTACCATTAGTGAGGGTAGTAAAAGGAGAAATGACAGAAAAGGACCATAGAGAATGAAATGAATGAAAGAATGAATGAATGAAAAAAGAAATGAATGAATGACATGATGAACGAATGAAAGAATGAACAAGTGAACGAATGAATAAATTACTGAATAAATAAAGAAATTAAATAAAGAATGAATGCATGGATAAATGAATGAATGAAACAATAATTGACTGAAAAAATGAATGAATGAAAGAACAAAAGAATGGATGAAAGGATGAATTAATGCAAGTATGGAAAAATGAATGAATGAGTAAATTAATGAAAGAAAGAATGATTGTATGAAAAAGTGAATGAAAGAATGAACAAACAATTGAACACATGAATTAATGCCTGTATGAGTATGAATGAGAGAAAGAAAAGAAAAAAGAATGTGAAATAAAGCATGAATGAATTAATGAATGAATTTAGGAATGAAAGAAAGAATCAAGGAAAGAATTAATGAATGAATGAATCAATGAAAGAATTAATGAATTATTGCCTAAATGGATGAATAAAAGAGTAATGAATTTAAAAATGAAAGAGTGAATGAATGAAACAAGGAATGAATGAATAAAAATATGAATGAATGAGCAAAGGAATGAATGAATAAATAAATGAATGTATGGATGAATGAAAGAATAAAGGAATGAACCCAGGAGTAGATCAAGGAATAAATGAAAGAATGATTGAATCAACAATTGAAAAAATAAATGAATGTATGAGCAAAAGAATGAATATGTGTATGAATGAAAGAACAAATGAATGAATGAACAATTGAATGAATTATTACTGAATGATTAAAGAAATTAATTAAAGAATGAATGAAAAAATTGATGAATGAATGAAACAATGATTGACTGAATGGATGAATAAACAAACGAAAGTAATGAATCAAAGAATGGATGAATGAATGCAAGTATGAAAAATGAATTAATGAGTAAATTAAAGAAAGAATGAATGAATGAACAAATGACTGAATGCATGCATATATGAGTGAAAGAATGAATGAATGAACAAATGAAAGAATGAAATGAATGAACTTATAAGTGAAAGAATCAATAAAAAATTAATGAGTGAATGAATCAATGAAAGAATTATTGAATGAATCAATCAGTCAACAAAAGAATCAATTAATGGATGGATAAATGAATGAGTGAATTAAAGAATGAAAGAACCAATGAATGAATCAATCAATAAAAGAATGAAGAAATGAACCATCAAATGAATGAAAAAGTGAATGAATTATTGAATAAATGAAAGGATGAATGAATAACTAAAGGAATGAATGAGTGAATACCTATAATAA
>NW_025343202.1:0-7088 GCF_016433145.1 Gracilinanus agilis
CAACCTTGCATTCCTGGTATAAATCCCACCTGATCGTGGGGAATGATCTTCTTAATTACTTGCTGGAGTCTCTTTGCTAGTATTCTATTTAAGATTTTTGCATCTATGTTCATTAGGGAGATTGGTCTGTAGTTTTCTTTCTCTGTTTTTGATCTCCCTGGCTTTGGAATCAGTACCATATTTATGTCATAAAAGGAATTTTGTAGGACTCCTTCTTTGCTTATTATATCAAATAATTTGTATAGTATTGGGATTAGTTGTTCTTGGAATGTTTGATAGAATTCACTTGTGAATCCATCAGGCCCAGGCAATTTTTTCTTAGGGAGTACTTTGATGGCTTGTTCAATTTCTTTTTCTGATATGGGATTGTTTAGATGTTCCATTTCTTCTACCGTTAATCTAGACAATTTATATTTTGTAAATATTCATCCATATCTCCTAGACTGCTATATTTATTGCCATATAATTGGGCAAAATAATTTTTACTGATAACCTTAATTTCCTCTTCATTAGAGGTGACGTCTCCCTTTTCATCTTTGATACTGTCAATTTAGTTTTCTTTCCTTTTTTTATTAGATTTACCAGTACTTTGTCAATTTTATATATTTTTTCAAAGTATCAGTTTCTGATCTTATTTATTAATACAATAGTTCTTTTAATTTCAATTTTATTAATTTCTCCTTTAATTTTTATAATCTCTATTTTAGTTTTCATCTAGGTTTTTTTGGTTCACTTTCTAGTTTTTTTTTATTTGCATGCCCAATTCATTGACCTCTGCCCTCCCTAATCTGTTAATATATGTATTCAAGGATATAAATTTCCCCATAAGTAATGCTTTGGCTGCATCCCACAGATCATGGTAGGATGTCTCAGCATTGTCATTTTCTTCAATGAAATTATTAATTGTTTCTATGATTTTTTCTTTAATTTATTTTGGAAAATCATAATATTAAATTTCCAATTGATTTTTTATTTGTCTTTCCATATGCCTTTACTAATTATTATTTTTTTCCATTATGATCAAAAAAAGATTGCATTTATTACTTCTTCTCTTTTGCATTTATTTGACATATTTCTACTTCCTAGTACATGGTCAATCTTTAAGAATGTACCATATGGGCTGAAAAGAAAGTATATTCCTTTTTGTCCCTATTCATTTTTCTCCACATATCTATTAACTCTATTTTTTCTAGGATTTCATTCACCTCTCTTACTTTTTCTTAGTTATTTTTTTTGGTCTGATTTATTCTAGATCTTATAGAGGAAGGTTTAGATCTCCCACTATTATAGTTTTACTATCTTTTTCTTCCTTGAGCTCTTCCAGTTTCTCCTTTAGAAATTTGGATGCTATAACATTTGGTGCATGCATATTAAGTACTGATATTTCCTTATTGTCTATAAGGCCTTTTATCAGGATGTAATTACCTTCCCTATCTCTTTTTGTCAGATCTATTTTTACTTTGGCTTTATCAGTTATGAAGATTGCAACTCCTGCCTTTTTTTTCTCAGTTGAATAGATTTTGTTCCATTCTTTTATCTTCACCCTGTGTGTGTCTTTATGCCTCATGTGTGTTTCTTGTAGACAACATATGGTAGACTTTTGGTTCCTAATCCACTATTCTATTTTATGGGAGAGTTCATCCCATTCACATTCAGAGTTATGATTGTCATCTGTGTGTTCCCGAACATTTTGAAGGCCTCTCCTAATTCTTCCTTTTCTTCTTTTGCTATTTCCTTTAAAACCAGTGGTTTGCTTTTAATCAGCCCCCCTAATTCTCATTCTTATTTTACTTCCTTTTCAGCCCCCTCCCTTTATGTTCCCATCTTGTTATTAATTTATTTTTAGGGTCAATTAGAGTTCCTCCCCCCTCTCCCTCTCTTTATGTACTCCCTGCCCCACTAAACTTCTTGATTTTTCCCCTCCTGATTTTTCCTATATTGTAAGATAGAATTTGTTGCCCCAATAGATCTAGCTGCTCTTCCCCCTCAGAATTGATTCTTCTAAGAGTAAGTTTTAAGTATTACCTATTAACACTCTCTTTCTCTTATTCATATAATAGTATTTTTCCCCTCCCCTTTCCATGCTCCTCTTTGTGTGGTATAAACTAACCTATTTTTCTTATTCCTTTAAGTTTTTTTTGTTGCCATCTTATATTCTCCCAACCCTTTTCTTTCATTTTTTTTATCATCTTATACCATTTAGTACCCTAACTTTTCCCTATATGTAGTTCTTATAATTATTATAATAGTGAATACAATTTTTGAGAGTTACAAATAACATTTTTCCATATAGGGATATAAGTAATTTGATCTTATTGAAACCTTTAAGGAACTTTTTTTAAAAATTGTGTTTTTTTCTTTCCCCTATCTTTCTTATTTACCTTTTCATTTCTCTCTCTCTTTTTTGTTATTAGATATCAAACTTTCCATTTAGTCCTGATCTTTTCTGGGCAAATACTTGGAAATCTTCTATTTTGTTGAATGCCCATACTTTCCCCTGGAAGTATCTTGTCAGTTTTGGTGGGTAGGTGATCCTTGGATGCAGACTCAATTTTCTTCTCTTTCTGAATATCATATTCTAAGCCTTGTGATCTTGTAGTGTGGAGGTTGCCAGATCCTGTGTAATGCTGATTGGTGTTCCTTGATATTTGAATTGTCTCTTTCTGGCTTCTTATAATATTTTCTCCTTTTATCCTTAACTTGGAAGCTTTTGAATTTGGCTATTACATTCCTAGGGGTTGTCTTTTGAGAATTTAGTGTAGAGGGTGTTCTACGGGCTCTTTCAATGTCTATTTTGCCTTCTTTTTCAAAGACATCAGGGCAGTTTTCTTGGATTATTTCTTGTAGTATGATATCTATATTTTTATTTGTCTCTGATTTTTCTGGAAGACCAATAATTCTGAAGTTGTCTCCTCTAAACCTGTTTTCTCAATCTTTTATCTTTTCATTGACATATTTCATATTTCCTTCTATTTTGTCAGTCTTTTGACTTTAATAATTCTAGCTGTCTTGTGAGATGTTTGGCTTCTCCTTGCCCAAATCTAGCCTTTAAAGACTGGTTTTCAGGTATACTTTTTTGGTTTTCCTTTTCAGTCTCGTCTATCTGGCTCTTAATGGCTTCCAGCTGGTCATTTCTGGTCTTCAATTTGCTCATCATTTCTTTTGATTTACGAACCTCAAATTCCAATTGAGAAATTCTGTCTTTTAAATTGTTATTTTCTTTTTGAAATATTTCCCACTTTTCTTGCCAAATCTCTTCCACCTTTCTTATGATCTCAGATTGGAACTCTTCAAGAGCTTGTGACTAATTTTCATTTTTTGGGGAGGGTTTGGATGTGTTTACATGTTTGTCCTCCTCTGCTGTCTGTTATGTGGTCTGGATTTTTTCTATGTAAAAGTTACCTAGAATTAATGCCTTTTTCTTGTTTCTTTTGCTGTTTGGTTTGTCTTGAGTATTGCTAGCCAATAATCTGCTACTTCTTGTTTGCCTCAAAAGGCTGGTTGAAGAGGGCAGGCTCTCTGTATATGGAACTATGGAGCAGTTTTTGCCTGAAGCTACTTTTTGAGTCTGTGTGTGGTTTCTGCTATATGCTGCCCCAGCCCCACTCCCTTTTCTGAGCTCAAGGTGGACACTCTTCAGCCTCCTGGGGTTTCATGTCTAAATGCTCTCAGGGGTGCTCTTTATCTGCTACCAAGAACTTAGAGGTTGTTCCCCACTGCTTTAATTCTAGTGTGCTAGCTATGTATCCTGCCCTATAAGTGGGGTGTAGGAGGTTTTGATCAGCTCACATTTTGGTGTGAGCTAATTTACCCCCTAATAGCATGGAAAAGCCCAAATCCCATGGGCCTTCAATGCTGTGCATTATTGTGGAGTCCTTTCACTCATCTAAACTTGGCCTTTTTGTTCTTTTGATGTATTGTACAGGTTGGTGGTGGAGAGGGTAAAAGTTCTGCAAATTCTCTGCAGCCATCTTAATCCAGAAGTCTCTAAATGGCTTTAAAAGACTGCCTGCCCTTTGATCCAGCCATAGCACTGCTAGATTTGTAGCCCAAAGAGATAATAGAGAAAAATACTTGTTCAAAAATATTTATAACTGTGCTCTTTGTGGTGGCAAAAAATTGGAAAATGAGGGGGTACCCATTGATTGTGGAATGGCTGAACAAATTGTGGTATCTTATGGTGATGGAATACTATTTAGGTGAAATGAATAAAGAACTGGAGGAATTCTATGTGAACTGGAACAATCTCCAGTAATAGTTGCAGAGGGAAAGGAGCAGAACCAGGAGAACATTGTACACAGAGACTGATACATTATGACACAATCAAATGTAACAGGCTTTCCTACTAGCTGCAATGCAATGATCCAGGAGAACACCAAGGAACTTATAAGAAAGAATGCTATCCACATCCAGAGAAAGAACTGTGGGAGTAGAAACGCAGAAGAAAAATATATGATTGGGGGCAGCTGGGTAGCTCGGTGCATTGAGAGCCAGGCCTAGAGACAGGAGGTCCTAGGTTCAAATCCGGCCTCAGACACTTCCTAGATGTGTGACCCTGGGCAAGTCACTTGACCCCCATTGCCTACCCTTACCACTCTTCCACCTAGCAGCAAATACACAGAAGTTAAGGGTTTAAAAAAAACATATGATTGATAACATGGTCCAATGGGCATATGATTGGGGTTTTGACATTGAAAGATAATTTTACTACAAATATGAATAATATGTAAATAGGATTTGCACAATGATACATGTATTACCCACTGGAATTGCTTATTTGGGAGAGTGTAGGGAGAAGGTACAGGATAAATCATTAATCACGTAACCATGGAAACATGTTCTAAATAAATAAACTATTAAAATGGATCTTTGGTTATTCTCTTTTACAACACAGCTAATAAGGAAATGCATTTTGAATGATTTTATTAAAACCTATATCAAATTTCTTGCCTCCTCAAGAAAGGGAGAAGTAGAGAGGGAGACAGAAAATTTAGAACCTATTTTTTTAAAGTCTGTTACATATGTTTACATGTAACTGAGAAAAAATAAAAGATTAAAAAGAGAAAGAAAGTAGAAGATGAGAAAAAAACTTCCTAAAGACGTTATGATTTACGTGGAAACTTAAAAGAAGTCATAGAATACAATAAGCACAGGTAAAGAGTAAGATTATTCCAGTCATGGCAAAAAGTCAGAGAACATATCTAAAGCCAAATGTCTTGTTCATGAAACATAAAGCAGCCCAGTGTCATAAAATCATAGCATATATAAGTCTGGAAAGGAAAAAAAGGGGCTAGGTCATGAACTGCTTTGCATGACAAATGGATTATCATATACTAAATTCTTGGAGGCAACAGATGGAAGCAATGAAATTCATTAAGAGTGAATGGGAAGATTAAGTAAGAGTGAAGAGAGACTGATACACTGTGGTAAAATTGAATGTAATGGACTTCTGTATTAGAAGCAATGCAATGACCCAGGACAATTCTGAGGGACTTATGGGAAAAACACTATCCACATTCAGAGGAAAAACTACAGGACAGGAAACACAGAAGAAAAACAACTGCTTGAAAAAATGGGTTGATGTGGACATGATTGGGGACGTAGACCTGAGAGGACCATGCCAATGCAACTATCAAAAATATGGAAATAGGTCTTGATAGATGACACATGTTAAAACCAGTGGAAATGCGCATCGGCTATGGGGTGGGGTAAAGGGGAAAGTAAGAACATGAATCATGTAACCATGGCAAATTTTTCTAAAAAATAAAAAAAATAAAAATAAATAAAAGAGTGAATGGGGGGAGCAGAAACTAGGTGGCCCAATGGATCAGTAACCAGGCTCACAGATGAGAGTTCCTGGGTTCTAAACTTGCCTCAGACACTTCCTAGTTCTATAACCCATGGCATGACAGCCATCTCTGAGTGGAGAATTGATTGGAGTGTGGAAAGAATGAGGAAAACAGACCCACTTATAGGCTATTGAAATACGTCTTTCCAACAGCTTGAATGTGAGGAGTGAGAGCTATTGAAGGGTTCAGGACGACACCTTGCTTAGGAACTTGAAGGGCTGAGATGGTGTTGACCTTAATAGTAATAAAAGTATTAGAAGGGAGGAAAGAATTGTTTAGAAAGGAAGAGAAAATATTCATAGTGTGTATTGCTCTCTTTCTACCTAATTCATTTTGTATTAGTTCATTGATCATTTCCCAACTGACATTATTTCATTTAGCAAAATTTACTTCACTACATTCACTGTCTCTTCTTTATGCCAGGTATTGACAAATTATTTCACTAATACTTTCATTGCTCTGAACCCAAATACAACACAAAAGTTCAAACAAAATGTAACTGCTTTTTTCCTCCAGGGTTACTATGCCATATGTTCACCATATAAAAATTTTTGTTTTTTTTTTTTTCATTCAAAATAAGTAACTACAATAAAAAGAAAAAAACAACACATATTTTTTTAAAAAGTCACAGCTTGAGTTCCAGGTTAAGATGGCGGCAGAGTAAGAAGCAGCTCTTAACCTCTCCTGATCGAAACACACAGAACTCCTCAAGGGGACATAAAAACAAGTCCAGACGAACAGAGGAACCCCACAACAGGGCACAGCGTGGAAGGTACGTGGAATCGAGACATTTCCAGGCTATAAAGGACTCTCACTAAATCGTGGGCTGAGCAACCGCCCCACCCCCACCCCTCCACACACAGCACCTATAGCACGGAACCCAGCTAAAAAGAAATAGAGCAAGTTTGGGGCACCCATCGAGTCATTGGCAGCTACGGGGCCTGTTCCTGAGAGCAGCAAGATCTGGGACCCCAATAAGCCAAAGAACGCAAGGGAAATCTGAGTGTGGGAGCAGAGAGTGGACGCAGGACGCAGAGCGCACAGGCACGGGCAGAGGCGTGGGTGGAGGCAGACACAGCCAGGAACTAAAGCTCTGAAAACCTGAGTGGGGAACCAGTGCAGACGGGTATACGACTGTGGAAGCAGCGCCCTGAGACTTGTAAAGGAACCTCCTGCAGAGGATCAAGCAAGGGGGCCCACCAGGGGGCTTGACCTTGGAAAAAACCAGAACTCAGACCT
>NW_025343203.1:0-5098 GCF_016433145.1 Gracilinanus agilis
AGTAGATTCTTGACTATTAAATGGGATCTGGCTATTCTATTTACACAATCCCCCCTGATGATCATTGGGTGCCTAGTCACCCCAAGTGATCATGTTACACAAACATCTTCTACCACAAAGGTCCTTCTAACTACAATAGTTAGAGATAAGAGGGAAATGGAAAAGAGAGAAAGCAAAACCAATGTTTTGCTAAGCGCGTTGACAAGAAACCAATTGGGGGCAGTCCCCAATCAGCATAACATGTACAATTAAGGTAACTGTTCAAAAACCCCACCAGTCCATTCATTAGTACCCAAAGTTCGTTCTGGATCACTTGATGCAACAAAACCCCATCAGTTCAATCAATTGCAACCCAAAGTTCATTCTGGATCTCTTGATTAAACGTAGGTTCTTCAGGCATCTCTCTGCAAACAGTTCATTCTCTGGATTTAAGGAATCAGCAAGTTTCTTTCCCTGAGAATTTTCTCAAACAAAACCAAAAATTAAATCTTGGATATAATAAAAATACGATTAATCTTGGATTTTATAAAATACAATCCCCCCTGACGTGGGTATTTAGAAAGAAATACCCAGATCAGCTCAATATATACAGTTGAATCATGGGGTTGCATGAGTCAATTCAAAAGAAAAAGAAAAGAAAAAATATAAAAATCAAATAGAAGAAATTGAAGCTTTTGAAAAAAAAAACATTAAAATCAAAATATCAAAAGTTATGTACATAAAAAATTTTTGAAGAAAACAAAATAACAGGCCCTTGTATTTGGGTCTCATCAATTATAATTTCCATCCTACTAGTCTGTAGGATACAATGCAGTAATACTGCACTTACCCATTTGCAGCTAAGACTACAGGAAGTTGCCATTCTATAAGAGAGAAAAAAGGACCAGATTTATGCAAGGGAAGTGTCTGTCATTCCCTTCATTCTCAGGAGTATATGGGTGAGCCAGAGAATAGCCAACCTGTGGTACCTGACTGGCAGTGTAGTTCGGAGAGTCCTACGTCTTAACATATGTTAAGCGTCGCAGCTTCGATTCTTACACTGAGTTCAAGTCCTCAGTGTTGGCGTGGGAGTACCTCAATCCCACCTGTATATGTATGATCTCTTTAACCTCGTGCTCCTTGGCACTGTGCAGATGTTCTCAGAAATCCCATTGGATTTGTCGGTCGGTCTTCATGACCTTGTGCTTTCCTTAGCACCATTAATGGCTCATGTGTTCCCTTCTCCTGGAATTAGATAGAAGCATTAATCATAGTCCCATAACATTTAACAATATATGGCAAGTTCTTGGAGTCTAAACCTTGTGAGTAAGCATTAATATTACAGCAATTATATATATATTAAAATTATAGCATTGCAAAATAATGAAAAAATTAAGTGATTATATGTACTCAAGTACAAGAAATAGAAAAAAGACAAAAAAAATATCAATTATTCTATTAAAAGATATTAGGTAAATCAATAAGAAATTAGAATAAAATCAGGGAAAGAATCAAGACAAACCAATGATTCCAAATTAACATCCATGAGTCCATGAACTGTTATCTCCAATGCAGGTAACAGGAAACAGTCAATCAGGTTCAATAGAAGATGCCCTCTTTACATGTGAGCAATGAATCCAAGAGTCCTTTTCTCCGATCTTTATAGCTGTTGGGGTGGTTATTAAAATTTCAAACGGCCCATCCCACGAAGGCTGGGTTGCCCCCGTGCGCTGGAAGTTCTTTATATACACTTTGTCTCCTGGATTCAGGTCGTGAAGTGAAAAGTCTATTGGTCCTGCTTGTACTGCAGTTCCAGATTCATGGAGTTCACGCAGTCTGTGTTGCAATTCCTGTATATAGGAAGCAATAGAAGTATCTCCTCCTAATAGTGATGTATATGCAGGAGAAAAGGGTTTAGCCTGTATAGGAGGATGTCCAAAAAGCATCTCATATGGTGAGATGTGTATATCTCCCCTAGGTCTGCTTCTAAGATAAAATAGAGCTAGAGGGAGAATTTCAGGCCATTTTAGATGTGTCTCAGTACATAATTTGCCAATCATGGTTTTAAGTTCTCTGTTCATCCGTTCAACTTGGCCTGAGCTCTGGGGGTGATATGGTACATGGAATTTTGGAGTTATCCCCAGGCATGAATATATTTCAGATAAAACTGAATCAGTAAAGTGACTCCCTCTGTCCGAGTCAATACGTGCAGGCAGACCAAAACGAGGAATAATTTCTTTTAAAAGCACCTTGGCAACAAAGGCTGACGTGGCTCGGGCAGTAGGAAATGCTTCCGGCCACCTGGTCAGTTGATCCACTATGACCAGACAGAATTTATATTGTCCAGCCTTTGGCATTGTTATGAAATCAATTTGTAGGTGCTCAAAAGGTGTGTAAGCTAATGGACGCCCACCAAAAGCCTTGCCACGAAAAGCGTGTTGGTTATATGCTTGGCAAGTAGGGCAAGCTGCACACACTTTAGAGGCTATAGTGGTTATGCCAGGAGCTATCCATACTCTCTTAACAGAGTCCACGATGCCCTGGGTACCAAAATGACCATTTTTATGAATAGATTGGCAAATTTGGCGATAAAAGTGTCTAGGGAGCAGGGGTTTTCCTTCAGAGGACACCCATACTCCATTTATCTGTTTGGCTTTAAATTTCTGCTTCCATTTTGTTATTTCCTTCTCATCATAGGAAAGTGATAAATTTAAGTCATCAGTGGTTGTTAATGTTAAAATTAGTTCAGGTCCTTCTATTGCTGCTAGCTTTGCAGCAATATCTGCCCGATTATTTCCCTTAGAGACAGGGTCAGTGCCACCTGTATGAGCAGAGCAGTGAACCACAGCTAGGGCTTTTGGTAGCTGGAGAGCAGAAAGAACTTCATTAATAATTTTTGCATTAGCTATAGATTTTCCAGCTGAGGTTAAAAATCCTCTCTGGAGCCATAACATACCCACTGCATGACATATTCCAAATGCATATCGAGAATCCGTATAAATTGTAGCCTTTTTATCTTTGGCAATTATACATGCATGTTTTAGAGCCATGAGTTCTGCGGCTTGAGCACTTAGATTTGAGGGCAGTGAAGCTGACCATACAGTGTTAAATTCTGTAACTACAGCAGCTCCAGTGTAGCGTATGCCAACCCTCATAAATGAAGAGCCATCAGTAAATAAAACTAGATCAGGATTCTCTAAAGGAGTGTCCAGGAGATCGTCTCGAGGCTTTTCAGCCATGGACACTATTGTTTCACAATTATGTAAAGGTTCTTCCGAAACTGGTAAATCTGGAAGTAAGGTGGCTGGGTTAAGGGTTGTACAACGTTTTAAAGTAATATTTTCATTATTTAGCAAGGTTATTTCATACCTTGTAATTCTCTGATCAGAAAATGCCTGTGTTCTATGTCTTAGCAGTAATGCTTCCACTTCATGTGGGCACATAATTGTTAATGGGCATCCCAATACTAGATCAACAGTTTTCGTCACTAACAGAGCTGTGGCAGCTACACCTCTAAGGCATGGTGGTGCACCTGCAGCTATAGGGTCTAGCTGAGCTGAATAATAAGCAATTGGACGCTGGTATGGTCCCAAAGTTTGGGTTAAAACACCTGAAGCTACTCCTCTACGCTCATGTACATATAAAGTAAATGGTTTGTTATAATCTGGGATGCCTAGAGCAGGAGCAGACAGAATAGCTTGTTTTAAATTCGATAGAGCTAACTTGTGTTCTGGCTCTAATTTAAGTGGTTCAGGGACTGAATCTTTTGTTAATGCTATAAGGGGTTTAGTAATCTCCCCATAGCAAGGGATCCATTGTCTGCAGAAACCTGTTGCTCCTAGGATTGCTCTTAAGTGTTTTTTAGTGGTAGGATTGCTCAATTTTTGAATATTTTCAATGCGCTTAGGGGATATATGTCGTGCACCAGCTGTCAAGATGAACCCCAAATATTCCACTCTGGGGAGACACCACTGCACTTTTTCTTTTGCTATCTTATGTCCTCTTTTATGTAACTCTAAAAGAAGATGTTTACTATCTTCTTGGCATGTTTCAGCATCAGGTGAAGCCAGGAGCAAGTCATCTACATATTTAATCAATTTACTATTTTTAAATATTATATTTTCTGTATCTTGGCTCAAAATCTGTGCAAAAATACACGGGCTCTCGCAATAACCCTGGGGAAGACGCCCCCAGGACCACTGAGAATTATTCCAGGTAAAGGCAAATATATGTCTGGAATTCTCATGAATGGGAATTGAGAAAAAGGCTGAGCACAGGTCCACGACCGTAAAGTAAGTGGCTGTGCTGGGAATAGAAGAAATAATTGTGTTTGGGTTTGAAACCACTTGGTGTCTCTTTATAACATGATTGTTTATAGCTCTTAGATCCTGAACAAATCTATATTGGGGTTTTCCATCTGGGCCTAATTTCGGCTTCTTGACAGGTAAAATAGGTGTATTATATTCTGACTTGCACGGGATTATTATTCCTTGCTCAATTAGTGAATTTATCACTGGGGTAATTCCCTCAATGGCTTCTTTTGATAAGGGGTACTGAGGAATGGAGGGAGCTGGTCCTCCTTTTGTTCTAATCTGAACAGGTACAGCTGATTTAAGTAGGCCTACATCAGTAGAAGATGTAGCCCATAGAGACTCTGGAATATCATCTGGGATTTTAAAAGTGGGAGGCTCTTTTACTTCCTGCTCTTCTGAAAGAAGTACAGGGAGTAGGTTTAAAGAGTCCTCTGGCAATTCCAGTGACATAGAACCATCTGGATTGCAAATTATTGTGGCTCTAAGTTTACATAATAGATCCCTTCCCAGTAAATTTGTGGGGGATCCAGGCATTAAAAGAAAGGAGTGTTCTATTGATAAAGGTCCAAGGCTTACCATACGAGGAGAAAGTTCTGGGACCTTTTGAGATGTTCCTGATACCCCTACTACGTTTAGAGAGCCAATAGAATTACAGTTTACATCTGGTTTGCTTACCAGTACTGATCTTGAAGCCCCAGTATCTAATAAACAACCGTAACATGAATTACCCACTTTTAGGGTTACATAAGGTTCCTTACTATTTGGGGGGGAATGTATAGGGATAATAGGCATTAGAACATCATGGT
>NW_025343204.1:0-2599 GCF_016433145.1 Gracilinanus agilis
TTTGCATTAGCTATAGATTTTCCAGCTGAGGTTAAAAATCCTCTCTGGAGCCATAACATACCCACTGCATGACATATTCCAAATGCATATCGAGAATCCGTATAAATTGTAGCCTTTTTATCTTTGGCAATTATACATGCATGTTTTAGAGCTATGAGTTCTGCGGCTTGAGCACTTAGATTTGAGGGCAGTGAAGCTGACCATATAGTGTTAAATTCTGTGACTTCAGCAGCTCCAGTGTAGCGTATGCCATCCCTCATAAATGAAGAGCCATCAATAAATAAAACTAGATCAAGATTGTCTAAAGGAGTGTCCAGGAGATTGTCTCGAGGCTTTTCAGCCATGGACACTAGTGTTTCACAATTATGTAAAGGTTCTTCTGAAACTGGTAAATCTGGAAGTAAGGTGGCTGGATTAAGAGTTGTACAATGTTTTAAAGTAATATTTTCATTATTTAGCGAGGTTATTTCATACCTTGTAATTCTCTGATCAGAAAATGCCTGTGTTCTATGTCTTAGCAGTAATGCTTCCACTTCATGTGGGCACATAATTGTTAATGGGCATCCCAATACTAGATCAACAGTTTTTGTCACTAACAGAGCTGTGGCAGCTACACCTCTAAGACATGGTGGTGCACCTGCAGCTATAGGGTCTAGCTGAGCTGAATAATAAGCAATTGGACGCTGGTATGGTCCCAAAGTTTGGGTTAAAACACCTGAAGCTACTCCTCTACGCTCATGTACATATAAAGTAAATGGTTTGTTATAATCTGGGATGCCTAGAGCAGGAGCAGACAGAATAGCTTGTTTTAAATTCGATAGAGCTAACTTGTGTTTCGGCTCTAATTTAAGTGGTTCAGGGACTGAATCTTTTGTTAATGCTATAAGGGGTTTAGTAATTTCCCCATAGCAAGGGATCCATTGTTTGCAGAAACCTGTTGCTCCTAGGATTGCTCTTAAGTGTTTTTTAGTGGTAGGATTGCTCAATTTTTGAATATTTTCAATTTGCTTAGGGGATATATGTCGTGCACCAGCTGTCAAGATGAACCCCAAATATTCTACTCTGGGGAGACACCACTGCACTTTCCCTTTTGCTATCTTATGTCCTCTTTTATGTAACTCTAAAAGAAGATGTTTACTATCTTCTTGGCATGTTTCAGCATCAGGTGACGCTAGGAGCAAGTCATCAACATATTTAATCAATTTACTATTTTTAAATATTATATTTTCGGTATCTTGGCTCAAAATCTGTGCAAAAATAGATGAGCTTTCACAGTAGCCCTGTGGGAGGCGCTGCCACGCCCACTGAGAATTATTCCAGGTAAAGGCAAATATATGTCTGGAATTCTCATGAATAGGAATTGAGAAAAAAGCTGAGCACAGGTCCACGACTGTAAAGTAAGTGGCTGTGCTGGGAATAGAAGAAATAATTGTGTTCGGGTTTGAAACCACCTGGTGTCTCTTTATAACATGATTGTTTATAGCCCTTAAATCTTGAACAAATCTATATTGGGGTTTTCCATCTGGGCCTAATTTTGGCTTCTTGACAGGTAAAATAGGTGTATTATATTCTGACTTGCATGGGATTATTATTCCTTGCTCAATTAGTGAATTTATCACTGGGGTAATTCCCTCAATGGCTTCTTTTGATAAGGGGTACTGAGGAATGGAGGGAGCTGGCCCTCCTTTTGTTCTAATCTAAACAGGAACAGCTGATTTAAGTAGGCCTACATCAGTAGAAGATGTAGCCCATAGAGACTCTGGGATATCATCTGGGATTTTAAAAGTGGGAGGCTCTTTTACTTCCTGCTCTTCTGAAAGAAGTATAGGGAGTAGGTTTAAAGAGTCCTCTGGCAATTCCAGTGACATAGAACCATCTGGATTGCAAATTATTGTGGCTTTAAGTTTACATAATAGATCCCTTCCCAGTAAATTTGTGGGGGATCCAGGCATTAAAAGAAAGGAGTATTCTATTGATAAAGGTCCAAGGCTTGCCATACGAGGAGAAAGTTTTGGGACCTTTTGAGGTGTTCCTGATACCCCTACTACATTTAGAGAGCCAATAGAATTACAGTTTACATCTGGCTTGCTCACCAGTACTGATCTTGAAGCCCCAGTGTCCAGCAAACAATCATAATATGAATTACCCACTTTTAGGGTAACATGAGGTTCCTAACTATTTGGGGGGAAATGTATAGGGATAATAGGCATTAGAACATCATGGTCGGGAAAGTCAAAGGTTTCCCTTTCTGATTCCAAAGCCGTTCTCCCCCAACGCACCTTCATAAAGATGCTTGGGCTCCATGGGCACCCCCCTGAGGGGCATTAGCACCCTGATTAGTTCGGGGGCGAGCTCCACTTGAGATATACTGTTGTGGGGTCATTTGGTATGAGCTATCATCATCCCGAGGTTTGTTTTTAGCATTTCTATCATGCCTAAAATTGCTATTCCTGGAATCATTATCATTATTATTGCTATTCCTGTTTCTGTTATTCCTATAGTTATCTGTTGGCTGGGTATTATTTCTGAGTACTCTTAAAAAAGTCCTACAAGTCCCCATTATATGGCCCTTTTTTGCACAAAAGGAACAGATAGCGTG
>NW_025343205.1:0-2666 GCF_016433145.1 Gracilinanus agilis
GAAAAAGAAATTGAACAAGCCATCAAAGAACTCCCTAAGAAAAAATCGCCAGGGCCTGATGGATTCACAAGTGAATTCTATCAGACATTCAAAGAGCAACTAATCCCAATACTATACAAATTATTTGATATGATAAGCAAAGAAGGAGTCCTACCAGATTCCTTTTATGACACAAATATGGTACTGATCCCAAAGCCAGGTAGACCAAAAACAGAGAAAGAAAACTATAGACCAATCTCCCTAATGAACATAGATGCAAAAATCTTAAATAGAATATTAGCAAAGCAACTCCAGCAAGTAATTAAGAAGGTCATCCACCATGATCAGGTGGGATTTATACCAGGAATGCAAGGATGGTTCAACATTAGGAAAACCATCCACATAATTGAGCATATCAACAGTCTAACAAAGAAAAATCACATGATTATCTCAATAGATGCTGAAAAAGCCTTTGACAAAATACAGCATCCATTCCTATTGAAAACACTGAAAAGTATAGGAATAGAAGGACCTTTCCTAAAAATAATAAACAGTGTATACCTAAAACCATCAACAAGCATCATATACAATGGGGATAAATTAGAAGCCTTCCCAATAAGATCAGGAGTGAAACAAGGATGCCCATTATCACCTCTATTATTCAACATAGTACTAGAAACACTAGCAATAGCAATTAGAGAAGAAAAAGAAATTGAAGGTATCAAAATAGGCAAGGAGGAGACTAAGCTATCACTCTTTGCAGATGATATGATGGTATACTTAAAAAATCCTAGAGAATCAATTAAGAGTTTGGTAGAAATAATCAACAACTTTAGCAAAGTTGCAGGATACAAAATAAATGCACATAAATCATCAGCATTTCTATACATTTCCAACACATTAGAACAGCAAGAGGTAGAAAGAGAAACACCATTTAAAATCACCCTAGACAATATAAAATACTTGGGAATCAATCTAACAAAACAAACACAGCTATTATACGAAAACAACTACAAAACACTTTCCAAACAAATAAAACTGGACCTCAACAATTGGAAAGCCATTAACTGTTCATGGGTAGGACGAGCTAACATAATAAAAATGAACATCCTACCCAAATTAATTTACCTATTTAGCGCCATACCTATCAAATTACCAAAAAACTTCTTTACTGAATTAGGAAAAACTATAACAAATTTCATTTGGAATAACAAAAGATCAAGAATATCAAAGGAAATAATGAAAAAAAATGTGAAGGAAGGGGGCCTATCAGTACCATATATCAAACTATACTATAAAGCAGCAGTCATTAAATCAATATGGTACTGGCTAAGAGATAGAAGGGAGGATCAGTGGAATAGACTCGGGGTTAATGATGTCAGCAAGACAGTGTATGACAAACCCAAAGAGCCCAACTTTTGGGACATGAATCCACTATTTGACAAAAACTGCTGGGAAATTTGGAAAACAATATGGGAGAGAATAGGTTTAGATCAACATCTCACACTCTATACCAAGATAAATTCAGAATGGGTGAAAGACTTGAATATAAAGAGGGAAACTATAAATAAGTTAAGTGAACACAGAATAGTATACTTGTCAGATCTCTGGGAAAGGAAAGATTTTAAAACCAAGCAAGAGTTAGAGAAAATTACAAAATGTAAATTGAATGGTTTTGATTATATTAAGCTAAAAAGCTTTTGTACAAACAAAAACAATGTAGTCAAAATCAGAAGGGAAACAACAAATTGGGAAAAAATCTTTATAACAAAAAACTCTGACAGGGGTCTAATCACTCAAATATACAAGGAGTTAAAGCAATTGTATAAAAAATCAAGCCATTCCCCAATTGATAAATGGGCAAGAGACATGAATAGGCAATTTTCAGGTAAAGAAATCAAAAGTATCAATAAGCACATGAGAAAGTGTTCTAAATCTCTAATAATTAGAGAAATGCAAATCAAAACAACTCTGAGGTATCACCTAGCAGATTGACTAAAATGAAAGAAGGGGAGAGTAATGAATGTTGGAAGGGATGTGGCAAAATTGGGACACTGATGCATTGCTGGTGGAGTTGTGAACTGATCCAACCATTCTGGCTGGCAATTTGGAACTATCCCCAAAGGGCTATAAAAGACTGCCTGCCCTTTGATCCAGCCATACCATTGCTGGGTTTGTATCCCAAACAGATCATAGATAAACAGACTTGTATGAAAATATTTATAGCTGCGCTTTTTGTAGTGGCAAAAAACTGGAAAATAAGGGGGTGTCCTTCAATTGGGGAATGGCTGAACAAATTGTGGTATATACGGGTGATGGAATACTACTGTGCTAAAAGGAATAATAAACTGGAGGAATTCCATGCAAATTGGAGAGACCTCCAGGAAGTGATGCAGAGCGAAAGGAGCAGAGCCAGAAGAACATTGTGCAAAGAGACTGATATACTATGGTAAAATCAAATGTAAAGGGCTCCGGTACCAGCAGCACTGCAATGACACAAGATAGCTCTGAGGGATTTATGATAAAGATGCTACCCACATCCAGAGGAAGGACTGCAGGAGAGGAAACATATAAGATAAACAATGGCTTTTATTTATGGGCTGAGGCGGACATGAATGGGAAATAGACCCTGAACAAAGACACATGTTACAACCAGTGGAAATGTGCGTTGGCCATGGGTGGGGTGA
>NW_025343206.1:0-4442 GCF_016433145.1 Gracilinanus agilis
GGTTTTCTTGGTCTGTCACTCTCTCATTGAGATATTTCATGTTTCCTTCTATTTTTTCAGTCTTTTGGCTTTGTTTTATTTGTTCTTGTTGTCTTGAGAGATCATTAGTTTCTACTTGCTCAATTCTAGCCTTTAGGGATTGATTTTCGGCCATAATCTTCTGGTAATCGGCCATAATCTTTTGGTTTTCGGCCATAATCTTCTTGTTTTCGGCCATAATCTTCTGGTATTCCTTTTCAATCTGGTCATTTCTTGTGTTCAATTTGCTTATCAGTTCATTTGGTTTCTGAGCCTCGCTTTCCAGTTGCAAGATTCTACCTTTTAAGCTGTTATTTTCTTGCCAGATCTCTTCCATTTTCCTCAAAATCTCAGATTTGAACTCTTCCATAGGTTGTGAGGAGTTTTCCTTATTTGGGGAGGGTCTGGATGGTTGTTTGTTCTCCTCCTCTGTTTGCTCGGTTGTCTGGATTTTCTCTGTGTAGAAGCTGTCGAGTGTTAAAGACTTCTTTTTTTTGTTATTATTCTTTCTCTTCTGAATTTCCTGTAACTGGTTAGCCATCATTAGCCCAGCAGCTTCTCAGGTTTATCCTCGCTCTCAGTGTCTGTCTGAGATCTATTGGCTCCTGAGGACTGAGTTCTAGTTTTTTCCAAGGTCAAGCCCCCTGGTGGATTCCCTTGCTTGAACCTCTGCAGGAGGTTTCTTTACAAGTCTCAGGGAGCTACTTCCACAGTCGTATACCCGTCTGCACTGGTTCCCCACTTAGGCTTTAGTTCCTGGTTGTGTTTGCCTCCACCCACGCCTCTGCTCAGCCGGCACCCACGCCTCTGCTCAGCTGGCACCCAAGCCTCTGCTCAGCCGGCACCCACGCCTCTGCTTAGCCGGCGCTCCGCTCCCAGCGTCTGCTCCCGCGCGCGCGCGCTCAGATTTCGCGTGCGTTCTTGACTTAATGGGGTCCTAAGTCTTGCTGCTCTCAGGAACAGGTCCCGGAGCTGCTGATGACTCGATGGGTGCCCCAAACTTGCTCTATTTCTTTTTAGCTGGGTTCAGAGCTATAGGTGAGTGTGGAGGGGGTGGGGGTGGGGCGGTTGCTCAGCTCGCGCTTGAGTGAGAGCCCTTTTTAGCTTGGAAATGTCTCGATTCCAGGTACCTTCCACGCTGTGCACTGTTGTGGGGTTCCTCCGTTCGTCTGGACTTGTTTTTATGTCCCCTTGAGGAGTTTTGTGTGTTTCGGTCAGGAGAGGTTTAGAGCTGCTTCTTACTCTGCCGCCATCTTAACCCGGAAGTCTAGAAGAATTGAATTTTGAGTCAGAGATTCTCATTTCAAATTCTGGCTCTCCTATCTACTATCTGTGTGACCTTGGGCAAATCACTGAAACGCCTGGTCCTTCAGTTTCCTGGTCTTTAAAATGAGGATGTTGGACTTAATTACTTCTAAAGTGCCTTCTAGCTCCAAATCTTTGACCCTATGCTCCTAATTACTCACAGTAAAAAGGCACTAGAAATACTCTAAGTCAGTGATGGTGAACCTTTTAGAGACCAAGTGCCCAAACTGCACCCTCACTCCAAATGTGAGCTCCTTATCCCCAAAGATGAAAGGGAGGAAGCACTCCCATTGAGCTTCTAGGCGGAGGAGAGGGTGGAATGAAAAATGTACTCAGGTGCACAGAGAAGGGGATGGGGAGCAGCCCAGCCCAGGTCCCTCTAGCTCTCTAGTAGCAAACTCTGTGCTGGGGTGAAGGCGGCAGGGCACGTGCCCACAGAGAGAGTTCTGAGGGCCTCTTTGGCACACATGCCATAGGTTCACTACCACAGTTCTAGGTTATTAAAAAAGTTGGGTTAAGAATTATAGAATGAATGAGAAAAAGAAGCAATGCAAAAAAATTGTAGTTGGGGGGCACTGCACAGAGAATTGTCATTCTCCTTATGCAAAAACTAACTCTTAGATCTCCAGATGATTCCTCCAGTTCCCTTGTACTTCATAAATACTTGCCACGAGCCATGTCCAGTGAATACTAGGTGACAGGTGAGTTCATAATTTCTAGATCTGTAGACATTCCCGGTGATAGGTAGATGACATAGTTGGATAGAGCACTTGCCCTGGAATCAAGAAAACTCAACTTCCTGAGCTCAAATGCAGTCTCAGACACTTTACTAGCTGTGTGACCTGGTCAAGTCACTCAATCCCATTTGCCTCAGTTTTCTCATCTCCAAAATGACCTGGAAAAGGAAATGGCAATCATTCCAATATCTCTACCACAAAAACCCCAAATGGGGCTACAAAGACATGACTGAAAGGACTGAACAGCAAGCATTCTAGTCCCATTGTATTAGTCTTTAGCTAAGCCTACTAACATCGCCCCACTACAATCCTACACAATTCCTTTCTGTGAGTATATATAAAAGTGAATGTAAAAGATGGAAGAGTGTGAATGAGGCACAGAGAGACTAATGAGAAGAACATTCTTATCCTGGGGAGATTTTTATTTCAATCTAGCCTCCAGCATTTATCAAATATGTAAGCATGAGCTTTAGATTCCTTATCTATAAAACAGAAATAATAATATGTACCTGACAGGCTTAGGATTAAATGAGTAAGATGTTTTGCAAACTTTAAAGCATTATTTGGCATTTTAAACTCTTCACAATCTTTCCTATCTTTCCAGTTTTTAGCATATTATTCACCTCCACAAACTCTAAGATCTAGGCATACTGGCTTACCTGCTGATACTCAAAGATCCATCTCTCTACCTTTGTACCAGCTGTCCCTCCTTTCTGGAATGCTTCCTCTCTCTGTCTTCCTTTAAAACTCTGTTCAAGTGTCACTTCCTATAGAAGCCCTCCCCAGTCCACAGAGCAGTTAATACCTTCCTCTCTAAAGTCACCTTCCATATGCAGACACTATTTATATTGTTTATACTGATTCATCCATATTCCATCTCTTCCATTCAATTGTAAGATGCATGAAGGCAAGGCTAGTGTTTGCTTTTTCTTTGTGTCAGAATATTCTGGACTCATTTTTCTTATAGGAGCTACCTCTCTTCCTCAGGATTCTAGAAATACCCCTGTGTGAAGTAAAATAATGTGTCATAAGCTGGTGTCTTCTGTCATCCTCTGGCATCAGCATTGGTGGGAACGACAACATGGCAGAACCAGTGTTTCTGTGGATGGTCCTAGCAAATGGGGAAGAGCCAGCAGAACATCCCCACAGAAGGGCAGATGGCATGACACTTGTTTGAAAGTGAGTGGGCAAGGAGGGTTCTTAAACCCATGTGGGAACCTCGAGGAGCTTGAGGAACTTCCAGACCAGCACTGGATTTTTGGCTCTCCGAGTTGCCCAGGCACAGGCTTATCTTGGTTCTTGATCTACGGCAGTGGTTCCCAAACTTTTTTGTCCTACCTCCCCCTTTCCAGAAAAAATATTACTTAGCGCCCCCTGTCACATACTATCACTGCCCCCTTACAGTTATTCACCACCCCCAAATGTACCTGTGGCCATCACTGCTTCCCTGGATAGCTGCAGCACCCACCAGGGGGTGGTGGCGCCCACTTTGGGAATCACTGATCTATGGCTAGCCATATGGCTAAAATCTCTCTCTCTCTCTCTCTCTCTCTCTCTCTCTCCCTTTACTAATAAATGCTTATAACTCTGGTGCTGAGCTTCCAGACCACCTTTTATTTGTTACACCCCTAAGGAGTCAAAGAAGTCTTTTTCTTTTCTTTTTTTTTAACCCTTACCTTCCATCTTGGAATCAATATTGATTCCAAGGCAGAAGAGCAGTAAGGGCTAGGCAATGGGGGTCAAGGGACTTGTCTAGCTAGGAAGTGTCTGAGACCAGATTTGAACCTAGAACCTCCCGTCTCTAGGTCTGACTCTCAATCCACTGAGCCACCCAGCTGCCCCCAAAGAAGTTTTTTTTCTAATGCTGTCAGCTCAAGCCTTCATTCCAATGTGCTCTCCCCACTATTATCAACCAGTGATTAGCAACCCCAGTTTCATTCAACCAATTTGCATCAATTAACTTAAAAAAAAACCTTACCTTCTATCTTAGAATCAATACAAAGTATTGATTTCAAGGCAGAAGAGTGATTAGGGCTAAGCAACTGGAGTTAAGTGACTTGCCAAGGTTCATACAACTAAGAAGTATTTGAGGCCAAATTTGAACCTGAGACCTCCCATTTCTAGGCCTGGCGTTCTATCCACTGTGCAACCCAGCTGCCCCACTATTAACGTTTATGAAGGGATCTTTGCAGAATGAGATATATTTTCTGGCACACCAAATGTGAAATATTCTTTGCTTGACTATGAATATACGTCACAAGGTCTTTTGTTTTCCTTTTTTCTACTGGGGTGGGGACAGAAAGGCAAAAAAGAACAGGAATGGGGAAAGGAAAGGAGAGGAGAGGAGAGGAGAGGAGAGGAGAGGAGAGGAGAGGAGAGGAG
>NW_025343207.1:0-9645 GCF_016433145.1 Gracilinanus agilis
CAATTTATATTTTTGTAAATATTCATCCATATCTCCTAAATTTTTATATTTATTGCCATATAATTGGGCAAAATAGTTTTTAATGATTGCCTTAATTTCCCCTTCATTAGAGGGGAGGTCTCCCTTTTCATCTTTGATACTGTCAATTTGGTTTTCTTCTTTCCTTTTTTTTTTTTAACTAGATTGACCAGTACTTTGTCTATTTTATCTGTTTTTACAAAATACCAGCTTCTAGTCTTATTTATTAAATCAATAGTTCTTTTACTTTCAATTTTATTAATTTCTCCCTTGATTTTTAGTATTTCTAATTTAGTTTTCATCTGGGGATTTTTAATTTGCTCGCTTTCTAATTTTTTGAGTTGCATGCCCAATTCATTAATCTCTGCCCTTCTTAATTTGCTAATATATGCACTCAAGGATATAAATTTCCCCCTGAGTACTGCCTTGGCTGCATCCCACAGAGTTTGGTAGGATGTCTCATCATTGTCATTCTCTTCAGTGAAATTGTTGATTGTTTCTATGATTTCTTCTTTGACTAATTGGATTTGGAGAATCATTTAATTTCCAATTAGTTTTTGATTTGCCTATCCAGGTGCCCTTACTAATTATTATTTTTATTGCATTATGATCTTAGAAGGTTACATTTATTATTTCTGCTCTTTTGCATCTGTTTTCAATGTTTCTATGCCTTATTACATGGTCAATCTTTGTGAATGTACCATGTGCAGCTGAAAAGAAGGTGTATTCCTTTTTGTCCCTCTTTATTTTTCTCCACATATCAATTAAATCTAATTTTTCTAGGACTTCATTCACCTCTCTTACCTCTTTCTTATTTATTTTTTGGTTTGATTTATATAGATCTGAAAGAGGAATATTTAGATCTCCCACTATTATGGTTCTACTATCTATTTCCTTCTTGAGCTCTGCCCGTTTCTTCTTTATGAATTTGGATGCTATGCCACTTGGTGCATACATATTGAGAGGTGTTATTTCCTCATTGTTTATACTGCCTTTAATCAGGATGTAATGACCTTCCCTGTCTTTTTTAATCATATCTATTTTTACTTTGGCTTTGTCAGAAATCACAATTGCCACGCCTGTCTTTTTTTTTCTCATTTGAGGCCCAAAAGATTTTGCTCAAGTCCTTAACCTTAAACTTTTGTATGTCCACCTGCCTCATTTGTGTTTCTTGTAGACAACATATGGTAGGATTTTGGTTTCTAATCTGCTATTCATTTTGGTTTTATGAGCAAGTACTTCCCCTTCACATTCAGAGTTATAATTATCAGTTGTGCATTTGCTGACATTTTCGTATCCTCCCCTATTCCTACCCCTTCTTCTTGAACTATTTCCTTTTAAACCAGTGGTTTGCTTTAAACCAGTATCCCTTATCACCTCCCTCGATTAACTTTCCTTTCTAGCCCTTCCCTTATTATTCCCCTCTTTTTATTTTTAAAGGCCTAATGAATTCCCTCCCCCTTCTTCTCCCCTCCCTTTTTTGACATCCCCACTCCCCTGCTCCCCTTGGCTGAATCCCTTCTGACTTTCTCAGTAGGGTTAGATAGAGTTTTAAATCCCAATGGTTAATATAGCTACTCTTCCCTCTCTGGGTTAATTACACTGAGAGTAAGGTTTAAATATTACCTCTTAATGCTCTCTTCCTCTCCTTCTTACAATAGTATTTGTCCCCTCCCCTTCCCATGCCCTCTTTGTGTGTGATAGAATATCCTATTTTTCTCAATCTCTCAGGTTTCTCTTGGTGTCCCCTGCTATTCACTCCCCTCTTTCCCACCCCACCATATCATCTTAGACCATTTAGTATTCCACCCTCTCCCTATGAATTATTCTTCTGATTACTATAATAGTGAATACTATAATAGTGAATAGAGTTCACTACAGAAAATTATACATAGCATTTCTCCACATAGGAATACAGATAATTAGATCTTACTGAGGCCCTTAAATAGGCAAATTTAAAAATTATGAGATTTTTTTCCTTCCTCTCTGTTTCTTATTTACCTTTTAATATTTCTCTTGATTTTTGTAGTTGGATATCAAACTTTCCATTTATTCCTGGTCTTTTCTGTGCAAATACTTGGAAATCTTCAATTTTGTTGAATGCCCATACTTTCCCCTGGAAATATATAGTCAGTTTTGATGGGTAGTTGATCCGTGGTTGAAGGCCCAGCTCTCTTGCCTTTCTGAATATCATATTGCAAGCCTTGCAGTCTTTTAGTGTGGAGGCTACCAAATCCTGCGTTATCCTGATTGGTGCTCCTTGATATTTTAAATTGTCTCTTTCTTGCTTCTTGTAAGATTTTTTCTTTTACTTGGAAGCTCTTGAGTTTGGCTATTATATTCCTGGGAGTTGTCTTTTCTGGTTCGAGTGTTGAGGGTGATCTATGAATCCTTTCAATGTCTATATTACCCTCTTGTTGTAGAACTTCAGGGCAATTTTGCTGAATAATTTCTTTTAGTATGGAGTCCAAGTTTCTATTAATTTCTGATTTTTCTGGAAGACCAATGATTTTAAAATTGTCTCTTCTAGATGGGTTTTCTTGGTCTGTCACTTTCTCATTGAGATATTTCATGTTTCCTTCTATTTTATCAGTCTTTTGACTTTGTTTTATTTGTTCTTTCTGTCTTGAGTGTTCATTAGCTTCTAATTGCTTAATTCTAGCCTTTAGGGACTGGTTTTCCTTTTTAATCTGGTCATTTCTGGTGTTCAATTTGCTTATCAGTTCATTTGATTTCTGAGCCTCACTTTCCAATTGCAAAATTCTGCCTTTTAAACTGTTGTTTTCTTGCCTGATTTCCTTTTGACCTATTTCCCATTTCTCTAGCCAAATCTTTTCCAACTTTTTCATCATCTCATATTTGAACTCTTCAAGAGCTTGTGATCAGTTTTCATTATTTTGGGAGGGTCCGGATGCTTGTTTGTTCTCCTCTTCTGTTTGCTCGGTTGTCTGGATTTTCTCTGTGTAAAAGTTGTCGAGTGTTAAGGATTTCTTTCTTCTTGTTGTTAATCTTTCTCTTTTGGCCTTTCTGATTCTGGATTGCCATTGTTAGCCCAGCCTGTTCTTAGGTTTATCCTCACGCTGACTCATGTCTGGTTTTTCTCAAGGTCAAGCCCCCTGGTGGACCCCCTTGCTTGATCCTCTGCTGGAGACTCCTTTACAAGTCTCAGCAAGCTGCTTCCACAGTCCTATACCTGTCTGCACTGGTTCCCCACTCAGGGTTTCAGAGCCTTCACTCACACGTGCCTGTGTGCTCCTGCCCTCATGACTGTGCTTTGTGTCTGGGCTCAAAGTCCATGCACATTCTTTAGCCTTTTGGTGTCCTAAGTCTTGCTGCTCTCAGGAACAGGCCCTGGAGCTTCCAATGACTCAATGGGTGCCCCAAACTTGCTCTATTTCTCTTGAGCTGGCTTTGGTGTTGTAGGTGGTGTGGTGTGTGTGTGTGTGGGTGGGGGTTTCTCAGCCCTCGATTTAGTGAGAGCTGTTTCACCCCTTTATAGCATGGAAATTGCCCAATTCCATGTACCTTCCACACTGTGCCCTGTTGTGGGGTCCCTCCATTCGTCTGGATTTGTTTTTATGTCCCTTTGAGGAGTCCTGTATGTTTTGGTTAGGAGAGGTTAAGCCCTGCTTTTTACTCTGCTGCCATCTTAACCAGGAACTGTAAATATTACCTCTTAATGCTCTCTTCCTCTCCTTCTTATAATAGCATTCATCCCTTCCCCTTCCCATGACCTCTTTGTGTGTAAATGAATTTCCTATTTTTCTTATTCCTTCTAGATTCTCTTGGTGTCCCCTGCTATTCACCCCAATCTTTCCCACCCACCCATATCATCTTAGGCCATTTAGTATTCCACCCTCTCCCTATGAATAATTCTTCTAATTACTGTAATAATGAATACTTTAGTGGTGAATAGAGTTCACTACAGAGAATTATACATAACATTATTACACATAGGAATATAAATAATTAGATCTTATTGAAGCCCTTAAAGAGACAAATTTTAAAAAAATATGAATTTTCTTACTTTCCCTTCTGTTTCTTATTTACCTTTTCATGATTCTACTGAATTTTGTGGCTGGATATCAAACTTTCCATTTAGTCCTGGTCTTTTCTGTGCAAATACTTGGAAATCTTCTATCTTGTTGAATGCCTAAACTTTCCCCTGGAAGTATATAGTCAGTTTTGATGGGTAGGTGATCCTTGGTTGTAGACCCAGTTATCTTGCCTTTCTGAATATCATATTCCAAGCCTTGAGGTCTTTTAGCATGGAGGCTGCCAGATCCTGTGTGATCCTGATTGGTGCTCCTTGATATCTGAATTGTCTCTTTCTGGCTTCTTGTAAAATTGTTTCTTTTACTTGGAAGCTCTTGAATTTTGCTATTATGTTACTGGGGGTTGTCTTTTCAGGGTCTAGTATAGAGGGTGATCTATGGATCCTTTCAATGTCTATATTGCCCTCTTGTTGTAGGACTTCAGGGCAATTTTGCTGAATAATTTCTTGTAGTATGGAGTCCAAATTTCTATTAATTTCTGCTTTTTCAGGAAGACCAATGATTCTCAGATTATCTCTTCTATACCTGTTTTCTTGATCTGTCAATTTCTCATTGAGATATTTCATGTTTCCTTCTATTTTATCAGTCTTTTGACTTTGTTTTATTTGTTCTTGCTGTCTTGATAGATCATTGGCTTCTACTTGCACAAATCTTGTCTTTAGAGACTGGTTTTCTGCTATAATCTTTTGATTTTCTTCTTTGATTTGGTTTATCCTGTTTTCTAGCTGTTTGATTTTGGTCTCTAATTTGCTTATAAATTCTTTTGATTTGGGGGCATCTTTTTTGAATTGCCCAATTCTAGCCTTTAGAGACTGGTTTTCCTTTTCAATCTGGTCATTTATGGTCTTTGATTTACTTGACTCACTTTCCATTTGTGAAATTCTGCCTTTTAAACTGTTATTTTCTTGCCAGATCTCTTCCATCTTTCTCATAATCTCAGATTTGAACTCTTCAAGACTTTGTGACCTGTTTTCATTGTTTTGGGAAGGTTTGGATATGGTTTCATCTTTGTTCTCTTCTGCTGTTTGCTCTATTGTCTGGATTTTTTCTGTGTAAAAGTTGTTGAGTGCTAAAGGTTTCTTCTTCATCTTTCTCTTCTGGGGTTCCTGATTCTGGCTTGCTATTGTGAGGTCTGTGCCCTCTCAGCTTTATCCTCACACCCAGGATCTGTCTGTACTCTTTAGGCTACTGAAGTCTCAAGTCTAGTTGTTCTCAGGGTCAAGCCTCCTGGTGGTCCCCTTGCTCATTCTTCTGCCTGAAGCTCCTTTAACAGTTTCGTGGCTCTTCTTCCACAGTCAAGCACTTCTCTGCACTGGGTCCCCACTCAAGGTCCACTCCTGCTCTCAGGATCAGTCCCATCATCCATGCCTTAGCCAGCGCCTGTACTCAAGGTCTGTGTTCAAAGACCATTTGTTCTTTAGCCTCTTGGGGTCTTAAGTCTTGCTCCTCTCAGGAACAGGCCCTGGTGAGCTGCCAATGACTTAATGGGTGCCCCGAACTTACTCTAACTCTTTTGCACTGGCTTTGGCACTGTAGATGGTGTAGGATGGGGGAGGGGGTTGCTCAGCTTGCGTTTTAGTGAGAGTTGTTTCACGACTTTATAGCATGGAAATGCCCCAATTCCATATACCTTCAATGCTGCACCCTGTTGTGGGGTCCCTTTGTTCATCTGGATTTGTTTTTATGTCTTCTTGAGGAGTCCTATATACGTGGGTTAGGAGAGGTCAAGCAGCTGTTTTTTACTCTGTTGCCATCTTAACGCAGAAAAACCAGCTTGCTCATTTTTAACATAAAGGTTTTAGACTATATTGCCACTGGAGTTTCTTTCTAGATGAGATCTATAAATTATAAACTCTCAGAAAGTGGATTTTTTCTTGATTATCATATTCCTGGAAATGTGATTGTTGGTTGCTTTGGTCAGGATTCTTATATTGCGTGAAATTGTTTTTCTTTAAAGTGACTTTTTTATTATAAAAAACTTTGTTCTGCTCATTTCAATCTCTATCCATCCATAGAAGTCTTCCTAAGTTTCTCTAAAACCATCCCTTGCATTATTTTTATGGTACAATATTGTTACATTACATTTTTATACCATAACTTGCTCAACCAATTGATGGGAACATTATTTTTCTAGAATTTTATCAGTAATTTTTATAATTTTTAACTTAAGATCCTTTTACTCATTAAAAAAAATCTCTTTGAAGTTATATGACTAGTAATGATGTTGCTAGGTCAAAGAATATACAAAATTTTGTGATATTTAGTGATATAATGATATTTCCAAAGTTTTCCACAACAGTTAGACCATTTCACCACTATACAAAAAATGTTTTAACTGCCTTATTTTCATGCTTCTAGTAACCATCATTTCTTTTGTTTTGTTTTGTAATTTCCTGAGAATCTGCCCAATATGTGATGTGGAAACAGAATTGTTTTAAATTATTTTTCTCTTATTATTGATTTATGGAATTTTGATACTGTTGTTGATAGCTTCTTTGAGATCTGCTTATTCATATCTTAAGACCATTAGTCTAAATGGGAAAGGATCTTATTCTTATTTGTTTGAATGAGCTCCTTTATATCTTGGGCTTTGAGACTTTATCAGAGAAATGCATTGCAAATATTTTCTCCCTCATTCACTGTTTTGCTTCTAATTCTAATTTTGTTTGTGTAAATTTTTTTTCAATTATACATAATAGAAAGTCTTCATTAAATCTTCTATAATTCTCTTATTTGATAATGAATTCTTATACTCTCCAAAGTTGCCAAAAATATTTCTATACTAGCTCCTTTTGTTTATGTTGTGTTTTTTTGTGTTATATTTCCATTATCTGGAAAATTTAAACATGATCTGGAAATTATTCAGTCTATGTAGAAAAATCATGGTACAGACCTGATTTCTATGTGACTACTTTCTGGTTTTCTTTTCTTAATTCCTTTCTCTTGTCTTACAGTTATACCTAGAATTTCTAGCATATCATATAATGTTGATAACAGACATTCTTTACAACTAATATTGGAAAGTCTTCTATTTGAACTCTATTACTTATCATGTTCTTTGTTTTGAAAAAAATACCATTTACCATATTACGGAATAACCTGTTTATTACTTTCCTTTTTAGTATCTCTTTAAATCTTGAAATGCATATGGTAATGGATCTTGTGATTTTATTGAGGTTTTATGATATTTTTCATTTATTCTAATAGAACCATGATTATAGCAAAAGATTTTGTTACTAATATTGTCTATTACATTTATATATTTTCCTAATATTAAGCCAACTTTGAATTTCTGGTATAAATTTCTCCTGGTAATAGTTTGAAACCTGTATAATATGTTCTTGAGCTCCTTTTGCTACTTTTGATTAGATATTCATTAAGAATATTCGTCTATATTTTCATTTCTTTGTAACATTTCTCCCTGGTTTAAAAATCAAGAAATTGAATCAAAGAGGTCTGGTAGCATTCCTTTTCCTATTTTTTTCAACTATTATATATAATGCTGAAATTCACTGTTCTTTGAACATTAGACTTTATTTGTAAATCAATTTGATACTGGTCTTTTTCTATTTCGATTAAGTCCTTACCCCTCCCATTCTTCCTGAAATCATGTGATTTACATAAATTATTTCTTGATTTGTTAACTTGGATTTTTTTTTGGTAAATGTTCATTTATTTTCAGATTGTTTGGTAAATAATTGGGGAAAATAACTTTCTTCTCTCATTTTTCCTTTCCTTCCTTCTTTCTTTCTCCTACTTTCTTCTTCTCCTTTTTTCCTATTTTCTTACTCTTTTCTTTAAGTCCCAATATTTTCATTTTGGAATTTCATTGTACTTTATATGAGTTTATTTTCTAGTATGACTTTTAAGTTTCATGCTTAATTCATTGATTGGTTGTTCTTTCTCTTTTTTTAATTGTTGAAAGCGTTAATAACATTAATTTTCTCTTCAAGAATGATTTAAGTATATCCATATACAGAGAGAGAAAAACCTGATATATAGCAATAAGCAAGAAAAAGTTTTATATATACATGTATCTTTTTCCCCAAAATATACCTCCTCTAATGGAGGAGGGAAGGAAGATAAAGAATTATCTGGATATTTGAATATAACAAAAAATTGTACATATGTATTTTTTTAAATCACCACCAAGAAATCAAGAATAATAAAGTTAAAAATGTTTGGGCAACATCTAAATATTTTACTTTCTTTTGAATTTTTAAAATCTTTTGAAATTTTATATTTGAAATTTCATATTTTTCCCATATTTTGTTCTTTGCTTCTCTAATGACTTAGTATTAAATTATTTGTTCTGAAAGTAATTTTATTCATTTGCTTCCTATTGAATATAATTTAATTAGTTTGTTTCTAATAAATATTTTAAAATATTCCTTCTTAACTACTTGTAAGTATGAGTTTTTTATATCTTAATACATGATCAAATTTTGTAAAACCCTTCATGACTGAGAAGTATATTCAACGTGTAATGTTTCATGTATAGTGGGTAAGGAAACAAGGAGCAGGATCTTAATGAAGTTGAGTCTTATTTGCATCCAAACAATGTACTTTGGCAAGAGAAACTTTGTGGATCACATGGGCTGAATAGAGCCTGTTCCAAGAAGTGTAAGTAACATTATTGTCTATTTTCTCATATGGTCATGAAGATATGGACAATTTGAACTTGTCATTCCAAAAGGATGTTTGTAGTCACATACTTAGCTTTCAACTCCATCCCTGTCCTGTCCTGAATCACTACTTGCTCTAAAAACAACCTGAATTTGACTATAATTTTATGTTAAGAGAATGTATGGGTATCGACCAGCCCTCCTCAGCCCACTATTGTAGCAGAAGATATAGAGTAAAAATGTTACTTTAAATTTGTGAGCATAAATTCAACTCTGTCTAATTCAAATGAAAAAATGTTGATGTGCTTTCCAATTCTATCACCTTTTTACCATATTTAAATAGTTCTTATTTACTCTATTATATGAGATTGTAGGTTCTCCCTATTTCCTCTCTCTTCCCTACTGAATTCTTTTCATTTCCCTTTTCTTTCTCCTCCTAAGATCTTCAAAACATAACAAAATTCTTCCCACACATTCTGTGTTATATAACTGTCCATCAACAAGTTTTACAAATACAAGTTGGAAAAAAAGACATCTTTCTCTCAAGAAGCATACAATGTAATTTGGGAAGACAACACATAAAAGAAATTTCAAATGAAGGAGGTATGTGGAATGGGGAGGGATGAAGTATCTCTGATAGGAGCATGATATAAAAATTCCAGAGTGAAGTCTAAAAAGAATTGAAGCTCCTCTTGAAGATATTCTGGATGTGAATTGGCAGTTGTTTTTTCTTTGCCTATTAAAATGTAAACACTTCATCATCATCTATTCTCTTCCAATCGTTCAAATGCATTTTTCTTTCTAGATTCACTTTAGCTCTGTGTTTTTATTTCACAAAATCTATTTATCTCTGGTATTTTAGTCAGAGATTCTTGCTAATAATATATTTCACTAAAGATTCATTTTTCCCTCATAAGATTATATATGTATATATATGTATGTATATA